>NW_027526488.1:1800000-2082539 GCF_052857255.1 Amblyomma americanum | reverse complement strand
GTGTTGTGATTTAGCTCGTTTCGGTCTAAAACAGCTTGTTTCGCTGTATTAAGCAAGAATACATGCTTTTCGCGCCGTTATAAGAGAAAAAGTTTTGACGCGTATCAGAGGAACACTTGTAAAACCGATGTGTTGTGATTTAGCTCATTTCGGTCTAAAACAGCTTGTATCGCTGTATTAAGCAAGAATACATGCTTTTCGCGCAGTTATAAGAGAAAAAGTTTTGACGCGTATCAGAGGAACACTTGTAAAACCGATGTGTTGTGATTTACCTCGTTTTGGTCTAAAACAGCTTGTTTCGCTGTATTAAGCAGGAATACATGCTTTTCGCGCAGTTATAAGAGAAAAAGTTTTAAAGGCATGTCACAAGGACACATGTAAAACCGATGCGTTCAGATTTAGCTCGTTTCGGTCTAAAACAGCTTGTTTCGTTGTATTAAGCACGAATACATGCTTTTCGCGCAGTTATAAGAGAAAACGTTTTGACGAGTATCACGTGGAACACTTGTAATACCGATGTGTTGTGATTTAGCTTGTTTCGGTCTAAAACAGCTTGTGTCGTTGTATTAAGCACGAATACATGCTTTTCGCGCAGTTATAAGGGAAAAAGTTTTGACGCGTATCACATGGACACTTGGAAAACCGATGTGTTCAGATTTAGCTCGTTTTGGTCTAAAACAGCTTGTTTCGCTGTATTAAGCACGAATACATGCTTTTCGCGCAGTTACCAGAGAAAAAGTTTTGACGCGTATCAGAGGAACACTTGTAAAACCGATGTGTTGTGATTTACCTCGTTTCGGTCTAAAACAGCTTGTTTCGCTGTATTAAGCAAGAATACATGCTTTTCGCGCAGTGATAAGAGAAAAAGCTTTAAAGGCGTGTCACAGGGACACTTGTAAAACCGATGTGTTCAGATTTACCTCGTTTCGGTCTAAAACAGCTTGTTTCTTTGGACTAAGCAAGAATACATGCTTTTCGTGCAGTTATAAGAGAAAAAGTTTTGACGCGTATCAGAGGAACACTTGTAAAACCGATGTGTTGTGATTTAGCTCGTTTCGGTCTAAAACAGCTTGTTTCGTTGTATTAAGCAAGAATACATGCTTTTCGCGCAGTTATAAGAGAAAAAGATTTGACGAGTATCACGTGGAACACTTGTAATACCGATGTGTTGTGATTTAGCTCGTTTCGGTTTAAAACAGCTTGTTTCGCTGTATTAAGCAAGAATACATGCTTTTCGCGCAGTTATAAGAGAAAAAGTTTTGACGCGTATCAGAGGAACACTTGTAAAACCGATGTGTTCAGATTTAACTCTTTTCGGACTAAAACAGCTTGTTTCGTTGTATTAAGCACGAATACATGCTTTTCGCGCAGTTATAAGGGAAAAAGTTTAGACGCGTATCAGAGGAACACTTGTAAAACCTTTGTGTTGTGATTTAGCTCGTTTCGGTCTAAAACAGCTTGTTTCGTTGTATTAAGCACGAATACATGCTTTTCGCGCAGTTATAAGAGAAAAAGTTTTGACGCGTATCAGAGGAACACTTGTAAAACCGATCCGTTCAGATTTAGCTCGTTTCGGTCTAAAACAGCTTGTTTCGTTGTATTAAGCACGAATACATGCTTTTCGCGCAGTTATAAGAGAAAAAGTTTTGACGCGTATCAGAGGAACACTTGTAAAACCGATGTGTTCAGATTTAACTCTTTTCGGACTAAAACAGCTTGTTTCGTTGTATTAAGCACGAATACATGCTTTTCGCGCAGTTATAAGGGAAAAAGTTTTGACGAGTATCACGTGGAACACTTGTAATACCGATGTGTTGTGATTTAGCTCGTTTTGGTCTAAAACAGCTTGTTTCGCTGTATTAAGCAGGAATACATGCTTTTCGCGCAGTTATAAGAGAAAAGGTTTTAAAGGCATGTCACAAGGACACTTGTAAAACCGATGTGTTCAGATTTACCTTGTTTCGGTCTAAAACAGCTTGTTTCGTTGGACTAAGCAAGAATACATGCTTTTCGCGCAATTATAAGAGAAAAAAGTTTTGACGCGTATCAGAGGAGCACTTGTAAAACCGATGTGTTCAGATTTAGCTCGTTTCGGTCTAAAACAGCTTGTTTCGTTGTATTAAGCAAGAATACATGCTTTTCGCGCAGTTATAAGAGAAAAAGTTTTGACGCGTATTAGAGAGACACTTGTAAAACCGATGTGTTGTGATTTAGCTCGTTTCGGTCTAAAACAGCTTGTTTCGTTGTATTAAGCAAGAATACATGCTTTTCGCGCAGTTATAAGAGAAAAAGATTTGACGAGTATCACGTGGAACACTTGTAATACCGATGTGTTGTGATTTAGCTCGTTTTGGTCTAAAACAGCTTGATTCGCTGTATTAAGCAAGAATACATGCTTTTCGCGCAGTTATAAAAGAAAAAGTTTTGACGCGTATCAGAGGAACACTTGTAAAACCTATGTGTTGTGATTTAGCTCATTTCGGTCTAAAACAGCTTGTTTCGCTGTATTAAGCAAGAATACATGCTTTTCGCGCAGTTATAAGAGAAAAAGTTTTGACGAGTATCACGTGGATACTTGTAAAACCGATGTGTTCAGATTTAGCTCGTTTCGGTCTAAAAGAGCTTGTTTCGTTGTATTAAGCAAGAATACATGCTTTTCGCGCAGTTATAAGAGAAAAAGTTTTTACGCGTATTAGAGAGACACTTGTAAAACCGATGTGTTGTGATTTAGCTCGTTTCGGTCTAAAACAGCTTGTTTCGCTGTATTAAGCAAGAATACATGCTTTTCGCGCCGTTATAAGAGAAAAAGTTTTGACGCGTATCAGAGGAACACTTGTAAAACCGATGTGTTGTGATTTAGCTCATTTCGGTCTAAAACAGCTTGTATCGCTGTATTAAGCAAGAATACATGCTTTTCGCGCAGTTATAAGAGAAAAAGTTTTGACGCGTATCAGAGGAACACTTGTAAAACCGATGTGTTGTGATTTAGCTCGTTTTGGTCTAAAACAGCTTGTTTCGCTGTATTAAGCAGGAATACATGCTTTTCGCGCAGTTATAAGAGAAAAAGTTTTAAAGGCATGTCACAAGGACACATGTAAAACCGATGCGTTCAGATTTAGCTCGTTTCGGTCTAAAACAGCTTGTTTCGTTGTATTAAGCACGAATACATGCTTTTCGCGCAGTTATAAGAGAAAACGTTTTGACGAGTATCACGTGGAACACTTGTAATACCGATGTGTTGTGATTTAGCTTGTTTCGGTCTAAAACAACTTGTTTCGCTGTATTAAGCAAGAATACATGCTTTTCGCGCAGTTATAAGAGAAAAAGTTTTGACGCGTATCAGAGGAACACTTGTAAAACCGATGTGTTGTGATTTAGCTCATTTCGGTCTAAAACAGCTTGTTTCGTTGTATTAAGCAAGAATACATGCTTTTCGCGCAGTTATAAGAGAAAAAGTTTTGACGCGTGTCACAGGGGCACTTGTAAAACCGATGTCTTCAGATTTAGCTCGTTTCGGTCTAAAACAGCTTGTTTCGTTGTATTAAGCACGAATACATGCTTTTCGCGCAGTTATAAGAGAAAAAGTTTTGACGAGTATCACGTGGAACACTTGTAATACCGATGTGTTGTGATTTAGCTCGTTTCGGTTTAAAACAGCTTGTTTCGCTGTATTAAGCAAGAATACATGCTTTTCGCGCAGTTATAAGAGAAAAAGTTTTGACGCGTATCAGAGGAACACTTGTAAAACCGATGTGTTCAGATTTAACTCTTTTCGGACTAAAACAGCTTGTTTCGTTGTATTAAGCACGAATACATGCTTTTCGCGCAGTTATAAGGGAAAAAGTTTAGACGCGTATCAGAGGAACACTTGTAAAACCTTTGTGTTGTGATTTAGCTCGTTTCGGTCTAAAACAGCTTGTTTCGTTGTATTAAGCACGAATACATGCTTTTCGCGCAGTTATAAGAGAAAAAGTTTTGACGAGTATCACGTGGAACACTTGTAATACCGATGTGTTGTGATTTGGCTCGTTTCGGTCTAAAACAGCTTGTTTCGTTGTATTAAGCAAGAATACATGCTTTTCGCGCAGTTATAAGAGAAAAAGTTTTGACGCGTATCAGAGGAACACTTGTAAAACCGATGTGTTCAGATTTAACTCTTTTCGGACTAAAACAGCTTGTTTCGTTGTATTAAGCACGAATACATGCTTTTCGCGCAGTTATAAGGGAAAAAGTTTTGACGAGTATCACATGGAACACTTGTAATACCGATGTGTTGTGATTTGGCTCGTTTCGGTCTAAAACAGCTTGTTTCGTTGTATTAAGCAAGAATACATGCTTTTTGCGCAGTTATAAGAGAAAAAGTTTTGACGCGTATCACATGGACACTTGGAAAACCGATGTGTTCAGATCTAGCTCGTTTTGGTCTAAAACAGCTTGTTTCGTTGTATTAAGCACGAATACATGCTTTTCGCGCAGTTATAAGAGAAAAAGTTTTGACGCGTATCAGAGGAACACTTGTAAAACCGATGTGTTGTGATTTAGCTCGTTTCGGTCTAAAACAGCTTGTTTCGCTGTATTAAGCAAGAATACATGCTTTTCGCGCATTTATAAGAGAAAAAGTTTTGACGCGTGTCACAGGGACACTTGTAAAACCGATGTGTTCAGATTTCGCTCGTTTCGGTCTAAAACAGCTTGTTTCGTTGTATTTAGCACGAATACATGCTTTTCGCGCAGTTATAAGAGAAAAAGTTTAGACGCGTATCAGAGGAACACTTGTAAAACCGATGTGTTGTGATTTAGCTCGTTTCGGTCTAAAACAGCTTGTTTCGCTGTATTAGGCAAGAATACATGCTTTTCGCGCAGTTATAAGAGAAAAAGTTTTGACGCGTGTCACAGGGACACTTGTAAAACCGATGTGTTCAGATTTAGCTCGTTTCGGTCTAAAACAGCTTGTTTCGTTGTATTAAGCACGAATACATGCTTTACGCGCAGTTATAGAAGAAAAAGTTTTGACGCGTATCAGAGAGACACTTGTAAAACCGATGTGTTGTGATTTAGCTCGTTTCGGTCTAAAACAGCTTGTTTCGTTGTATTAAGCAAGAATACATGCTTTTCGCGCAGTGATAAGAGAAAAAGCTTTAAAGGCGTGTCACAGGAAAACTTGTAAAACCGATGTGTTCAGATTTACCTCGTTTCGGTCTAAAACAGCTTGTTTCGTTGGACTAAGCACGAATACATGCTTTTCGCGCAGCTATAAGAGAAAAAAGAGTTGACGCGTATCAGAGGAACACTTGTAAAAGCGATGTGTTGTGATTTAGCTCGTTTCGGTCTAAAACAGCTTGTTTCGCTGTATTAAGCAAGAATACATGCTTTTCGCGCAGTTATAAGAGAAAAAGCTTTAAAGGCGTGTCACAGGAACACTTGTAAAACCGATGTGTTCAGATTTACCTCGTTTCGGTCTAAAACAGCTTGTTTCGTTGTAATAAGCACGAATACATGCTTTTCGCGCAGTTATAAGAGAAAAAGTTTTGACGCGTATCAGAGGAACACTTGTAAAACCGATGTGTTGTGATTTAGCTCGTTTTGGTCTAAAACAGCTTGTTTCGCTGTATTAAGCAGGAATACATGCTTTTCGCGCAGTTATAAGAGAAAAAGTTTTAAAGGCATGTCACAAGGACACTTGTAAAACCGATGTGTTCAGATTTACCTTGTTTCGGTCTAAAACAGCTTGTTTCGTTGGACTAAGCAAGAATACATGCTTTTCGCGCAGTTATAAGAGAAAAGTTTTGACGCGTATCAGAGGAACACTTGTAAAACCGATGTGTTCAGATTTAGCTCGTTTCGGTCTAAAACAGCTTGTTTCGTTGTATTAAGCAAGAATACATGCTTTTCGCGCAGTTATAAGAGAAAAAGTTTTGACGCGTATTAGAGAGACACTTGTAAAACCGATGTGTTGTGATTTAGCTCGTTTCGGTCTAAAACAGCTTGTTTCGTTGTATTAAGCAAGAATACATGCTTTTCGCGCAGTTATAAGAGAAAAAGTTTTGACGAGTATCACGTGGAACACTTGTAATACCGATGTGTTGTGATTTAGCTCGTTTTGGTCTAAAACAGCTTGATTCGCTGTATTAAGCAAGAATACATGCTTTTCGCGCAGTTATAAAAGAAAAAGTTTTGACGCGTATCAGAGGAACACTTGTAAAACCGATGTGTTGTGATTTAGCTCATTTCGGTCTAAAACAGCTTGTTTCGCTGTATTAAGCAAGAATACATGCTTTTCGCGCAGTTATAAGAGAAAAAGTTTTGACGAGTATCACGTGGATACTTGTAAAACCGATGTGTTCAGATTTAGCTCGTTTCGGTCTAAAACAGCTTGTTTCGTTGTATTAAGCAAGAATACATGCTTTTCGCGCAGTTATAAGAGAAAAAGTTTTGACGCGTATTAGAGAGACACTTGTAAAACCGATGTGTTGTGATTTAGCTCGTTTCGGTCTAAAACAGCTTGTTTCGCTGTATTAAGCAAGAATACATGCTTTTCGCGCCGTTATAAGAGAAAAAGTTTTGACGCGTATCAGAGGAACACTTGTAAAACCGATGTGTTGTGATTTAGCTCATTTCGGTCTAAAACAGCTTGTATCGCTGTATTAAGCAAGAATACATGCTTTTCGCGCAGTTATAAGAGAAAAAGTTTTGACGCGTATCAGAGGAACACTTGTAAAACCGATGTGTTGTGATTTAGCTCGTTTTGGTCTAAAACAGCTTGTTTCGCTGTATTAAGCAGGAATACATGCTTTTCGCGCAGTTATAAGAGAAAAAGTTTTAAAGGCATGTCACAAGGACACATGTAACACCGATGCGTTCAGATTTAGCTCGTTTCGGTCTAAAACAGCTTGTTTCGTTGTATTAAGCACGAATACATGCTTTTCGCGCAGTTATAAGAGAAAACGTTTTGATGAGTATCACGTGGAACACTTGTAATACCGATGTGTTGTGATTTAGCTTGTTTCGGTCTAAAACAACTTGTTTCGCTGTATTAAGCAAGAATACATGCTTTTCGCGCAGTTATAAGAGAAAAAGTTTTGACGCGTATCAGAGGAACACTTGTAAAACCGATGTGTTGTGATTTAGCTCATTTCGGTCTAAAACAGCTTGTTTCGTTGTATTAAGCAAGAATACATGCTTTTCGCGCAGTTATAAGAGAAAAAGTTTTGACGCGTGTCACAGGGGCACTTGTAAAACCGATGTGTTCAGATTTAGCTCGTTTCGGTCTAAAACAGCTTGTTTCGTTGTATTAAGCACGAATACATGCTTTTCGCGCAGTTATAAGAGAAAAAGTTTTGACGAGTATCACGTGGAACACTTGTAATACCGATGTGTTGTGATTTGGCTCGTTTCGGTCTAAAACAGCTTGTTTCGTTGTATTAAGCAAGAATACATGCTTTTCGCGCAGTTATAAGAGAAAAAGTTTTGACGCGTATCAGAGGAACACTTGTAAAACCGATGTGTTCAGATTTAACTCTTTTCGGACTAAAACAGCTTGTGTCGTTGTATTAAGCACGAATACATGCTTTTCGCGCAGTTATAAGGGAAAAAGTTTTGACGCGTATCACATGGACACTTGGAAAACCGATGTGTTCAGATTTAGCTCGTTTTGGTCTAAAACAGCTTGTTTCGCTGTATTAAGCACGAATACATGCTTTTCGCGCAGTTACCAGAGAAAAAGTTTTGACGCGTATCAGAGGAACACTTGTAAAACCGATGTGTTGTGATTTACCTCGTTTCGGTCTAAAACAGCTTGTTTCGCTGTATTAAGCAAGAATACATGCTTTTCGCGCAGTGATAAGAGAAAAAGCTTTAAAGGCGTGTCACAGGGACACTTGTAAAACCGATGTGTTCAGATTTACCTCGTTTCGGTCTAAAACAGCTTGTTTCTTTGGACTAAGCAAGAATACATGCTTTTCGTGCAGTTATAAGAGAAAAAGTTTTGACGCGTATCAGAGGAACACTTGTAAAACCGATGTGTTGTGATTTAGCTCGTTTCGGTCTAAAACAGCTTGTTTCGCTGTATTAAGCAAGAATACATGCTTTTCGCGCAGTTATAAGAGAAAAAATTTTGACGCGTATCAGAGGAACACTTGTAAAACCGATGTGTTGTGATTTAGCTCGTTTCGGTCTAAAACAGCTTGTTTCGCTGTATTAAGCAAGAATACATGCTTTTCGCGCAGTTAAAAGAGAAAAAGTTTTGACGCGTATCAGAGGAACACTTGTAAAACCGATCCGTTCAGATTTAGCTCGTTTCGGTCTAAAACAGCTTGTTTCGTTGTATTAAGCACGAATACATGCTTTAAGCGCAGTTATAGAAGAAAAAGTTTTGACGCGTATTAGAGAGACACATGTAAAACCGATGTGTTGTGATTTAGCTCGTTTCGGTCTAAAACAGCTTGTTTCGTTGTATTAAGCAAGAATACATGCTTTTCGCGCAGTTATAAGAGAAAAAGTTTTGACGCGTATTAGAGAGACACTTGTAAAACCGATGTGTTGTGATTTAGCTCGTTTCGGTCTAAAACAGCTTGTTTCGTTGTATTAGGCAAGAATACATGCTTTTCGCGCAGTTATAAGAGAAAAAGTTTTGACGAGTATCACGTGGATACTTGTAAAACCGATGTGTTCAGATTTAGCTCGTTTTGGTCTAAAACAGCTTGTTTCGTTGTATTAAGCACGAATACATGCTTTTCGCGCAGTTATAAGAGAAAAAGTTTTGACGAGTATCACGTGGAACACTTGTAATACCGATGTGTTGTGATTTAGCTCGTTTCGGTCTAAAACAACTTGATTCGCTGTATTAAGCAAGAATACATGCTTTTCGCGCAGTTATAAAAGAAAAAGTTATAAAGGCATGTCACAAGGACACTTGTAAAACCGATGTGTTCAGATTTACCTTGTTTCGGTCTAAAACAGCTTGTTTCGTTGGACTAAGCAAGAATACATGCTTTTCGCGCAGTTATAAGCGAAAAAAGTTTTGACGCGTATCAGAGGAACACTTGTAAAACCGATGTGTTCAGATTTAGCTCGTTTCGGTCTAAAACAGCTTGTTTCGTTGTATTAAGCAAGAATACATGCTTTTCGCGCAGTTATAAGAGAAAAAGTTTTGACGCGTATTAGAGAGACACATGTAAAACCGATGTGTTGTGATTTAGCTCGTTTCGGTCTAAAACAGCTTGTTTCGTTGTATTAAGCAAGAATACATGCTTTTCGCGCAGTTATAAGAGAAAAAGTTTTGACGCGTATTAGAGAGACACTTGTAAAACCGATGTGTTGTGATTTAGCTCGTTTCGGTCTAAAACAGCTTGTTTCGTTGTATTAGGCAAGAATACATGCTTTTCGCGCAGTTATAAGAGAAAAAGTTTTGACGAGTATCACGTGGATACTTGTAAAACCGATGTGTTCAGATTTAGCTCGTTTTGGTCTAAAACAGCTTGTTTCGTTGTATTAAGCACGAATACATGCTTTTCGCGCAGTTATAAGAGAAAAAGTTTTGACGAGTATCACGTGGAACACTTGTAATACCGATGTGTTGTGATTTAGCTCGTTTCGGTCTAAAACAGCTTGATTCGCTGTATTAAGCAAGAATACATGCTTTTCGCGCAGTTATAAAAGAAAAAGTTTTGACGCGTATCAGAGGAACACTTGTAAAACCGATGTGTTGTGATTTAGCTCATTTCGGTCTAAAACAGCTTGTTTCGCTGTATTAAGCAAGAATACATGCTTTTCGCGCAGTTATAAGAGAAAAAGTTTTGACGAGTATCACGTGGATACTTGTAAAACCGATGTGTTCAGATTTAGCTCGTTTCGGTCTAAAACAGCTTGTTTCGTTGTATTAAGCAAGAATACATGCTTTTCGCGCAGTTATAAGAGAAAAAGTTTTGACGCGTATTAGAGAGACACTTGTGAAACCGATGTGTTGTGATTTAGCTCGTTTCGGTCTAAAACAGCTTGTTTCGTTGTATTAAGCAAGAATACATGCTTTTCGCGCAGTTATAAGAGAAAAAGTTTTGACGAGTATCACGTGGATACTTGTAAAACCGATGTGTTCAGATTTAGCTCGTTTCGGTCTAAAACAGCTTGTTTCGTTGTATTAAGCACGAATACATGCTTTTCGCGCAGTTAAAAGAGAAAAAGTTTTGACGAGTATCACGTGGAACACTTGTAATATCGATGTGTTGTGATTTAGCTCGTTTCGGTCTAAAACAGCTTGTTTCGCTGTATTAAGCAAGAATACATGCTTTTCGCGCCGTTATAAAAGAAAGTTTTGACGCGTATCAGAGGAACACTTGTAAAACCGATGTGTTGTGATTCAGCTCATTTCGGTCTAAAACAGCTTGTTTCGCTGTATTAAGCAAGAATACATGCTTTTCGTGCAGTTATAAGAGAAAAAGTTTTGACGCGTATCAGAGGAACACTTGTAAAACCGATGTGTTGTGATTTAGCTCGTTTCGGTCTAAAACAGCTTGTTTCGCTGTATTAAGCAAGAATACATGCTTTTCGCGCAGTTATAAGAGAAAAAATTTTGACGCGTATCAGAGGAACACTTGTAAAACCGATGTGTTGTGATTTAGCTCGTTTCGGTCTAAAACAGCTTGTTTCGCTGTATTAAGCAAGAATACATGCTTTTCGCGCAGTTATAAGAGAAAAAGTTTTGACGCGTATCAGAGGAACACTTGTAAAACCGATCCGTTCAGATTTAGCTCGTTTCGGTCTAAAACAGCTTGTTTCGTTGTATTAAGCACGAATACATGCTTTACGCGCAGTTATAGAAGAAAAAGTTTTGACGCGTATTAGAGAGACACATGTAAAACCGATGTGTTGTGATTTAGCTCGTTTCGGTCTAAAACAGCTTGTTTCGTTGTATTAAGCAAGAATACATGCTTTTCGCGCAGTTATAAGAGAAAAAGTTTTGACGCGTATTAGAGAGACACTTGTAAAACCGATGTGTTGTGATTTAGCTCGTTTCGGTCTAAAACAGCTTGTTTCGTTGTATTAGGCAAGAATACATGCTTTTCGCGCAGTTATAAGAGAAAAAGTTTTGACGAGTATCACGTGGATACTTGTAAAACCGATGTGTTCAGATTTAGCTCGTTTTGGTCTAAAACAGCTTGTTTCGTTGTATTAAGCACGAATACATGCTTTTCGCGCAGTTATAAGAGAAAAAGTTTTGACGAGTATCACGTGGAACACTTGTAATACCGATGTGTTGTGATTTAACTCGTTTCGGTCTAAAACAGCTTGATTCGCTGTATTAAGCAAGAATACATGCTTTTCGCGCAGTTATAAAAGAAAAAGTTTTGACGCGTATCAGAGGAACACTTGTAAAACCGATGTGTTGTGATTTAGCTCATTTCGGTCTAAAACAGCTTGTTTCGCTGTATTAAGCAAGAATACATGCTTTTCGCGCAGTTATAAGAGAAAAAGTTTTGACGAGTATCACGTGGATACTTGTAAAACCGATGTGTTCAGATTTAGCTCGTTTCGGTCTAAAACAGCTTGTTTCGTTGTATTAAGCAAGAATACATGCTTTTCGCGCAGTTATAAGAGAAAAAGTTTTGACGCGTATTAGAGAGACACTTGTGAAACCGATGTGTTGTGATTTAGCTCGTTTCGGTCTAAAACAGCTTGTTTCGTTGTATTAAGCAAGAATACATGCTTTTCGCGCAGTTATAAGAGAAAAAGTTTTGACGAGTATCACGTGGATACTTGTAAAACCGATGTGTTCAGATTTAGCTCGTTTCGGTCTAAAACAGCTTGTTTCGTTGTATTAAGCACGAATACATGCTTTTCGCGCAGTTAAAAGAGAAAAAGTTTTGACGAGTATCACGTGGAACACTTGTAATACCGATGTGTTGTGATTTAGCTCGTTTCGGTCTAAAACAGCTTGTTTCGCTGTATTAAGCAAGAATACATGCTTTTCGCGCCGTTATAAAAGAAAGTTTTGACGCGTATCAGAGGAACACTTGTAAAACCGATGTGTTGGGATTCAGCTCATTTCGGTCTAAAACAGCTTGTTTCGCTGTATTCAGCAAGAATACATGCTTTTCGTGCAGTTATAAGAGAAAAAGTTTTGACGCGTATCAGAGGAACACTTGTAAAACCGATGTGTTGTGATTTAGCTCGTTTCGGTCTAAAACAGCTTGTTTCGCTGTATTAAGCAAGAATACCTGCTTTTCGCGCAGTTATAAGAGAAAAAATTTTGACGCGTATCAGAGGAACACTTGTAAAACCGATGTGTTGTGATTTAGCTCGTTTCGGTCTAAAACAGCTTGTTTCGCTGTATTAAGCAAGAATACATGCTTTTCGCGCAGTTATAAGAGAAAAAGTTTTGACGCGTATCAGAGGAACACTTGTAAAACCGATCCGTTCAGATTTAGCTCGTTTCGGTCTAAAACAGCTTGTTTCGTTGTATTAAGCACGAATACATGCTTTACGCGCAGTTATAGAAGAAAAAGTTTTGACGCGTATCAGAGACACTTGTAAAACCGATGTGTTGTGATTTAGCTCGTTTGGGTCTAAAACAGCTTGTTTAGTTGTATTAAGCAAGAATACATGCTTTTCGCGCAGTTATAAGAGAAAAAGTTTTGACGAGTATCACGTGGATACTTGTAAAACCGATGTGTTCAGATTTAGCTCGTTTCGGTCTAAAACAGCTGGTTTCGTTGTATTAAGCACGAATACATGCTTTTCGCGCAGTTATAAGAGAAAAATTTTTGACGAGTATCACGTGGAACACTTGTAATACCGATGTGTTGTGATTTAGCTCGTTTCGGTTTAAAACAGCTTGTTTCGCTGTATTAAGCAAGAATACATGCTTTTCGCGCAGTTATAAGAGAAAAAGTTTTGACGCGTATCAGAGGAACACTTGTAAAACCGATGTGTTCAGATTTAGCTCGTTTCGGTCTGAAACAGCTTGTTTCGTTGTATTAAGCACGAATACATGCTTTTCGCGCAGTTATAAGAGAAAAAGTTTAGACGCGTATCAGAGGAACACTTGTAAAACCTTTGTGTTGTGATTTAGCTCGTTTCGGTCTAAAACAGCTTGTTTCGTTGTATTAAGCAAGAATACATGCTTTTCGCGCAGTTATAAGAGAAAAAGTTTTGACGAGTATCACGTGGATACTTGTAATACCGATGTGTTGTGATTTAGCTCGTTTCGGTCTAAAACAGCTTGTTTCGCTGTATTAAGCAAGAATACATGCTTTTCGCGCAGTTATAAGAGAAAAAGTTTTGACGTGTATCAGAGGAACACTTGTAAAACCGATGTGTTGTGATTTAGCTCATTTCGGTCTACAACAGCTTGTTTCGTTGTATTAAGCAAGAATACATGCTTTTCGCGCAGTTATAAGAGAAAAAGTTTTGACGCGTGTCACAGGGACACTTGTAAAACCGATGTGCTCAGATTTAGCTCGTTTCGGTCTAAAACAGCTTGTTTCGTTGTATTAAGCACGAATACATGCTTTTCGCGCAGTTATAAGAGAAAAAGTTTTGACGAGTATCACGTGGAACACTTGTAATACCGATGTGTTGTGATTTGGCTCGTTTCGGTCTAAAACAGCTTGTTTCGTTGTATTAAGCAAGAATACATGCTTTTCGCGCAGTTATAAGAGAAAAAGTTTTGACGCGTATCACATGGACACTTGGAAAACCGATGTGTTCAGATCTAGCTCGTTTTGGTCTAAAACAGCTTGTTTCGTTGTATTAAGCACGAATACATGCTTTTCGCGCAGTTATTAGAGAAAAAGTTTTGACGCGTATCAGAGGAACACTTGTAAAACCGATGTGTTGTGATTTAGCTCGTTTCGGTCTAAAACAGCTTGTTTCGCTGTATTAAGCAAGAATACATGCTTTTCGCGCATTTATAAGAGAAAAAGTTTTGACGCGTGTCACAGGGACACTTGTAAAACCGATGTGTTCAGATTTCGCTCGTTTCGGTCTAAAACAGCTTGTTTCGTTGTATTTAGCACGAATACATGCTTTTCGCGCAGTTATAAGAGAAAAAGTTTACACGCGTATCAGAGGAACACTTGTAATACCGATGTGTTGTGATTTAGCTCGTTTCGGTCTAAAACAGCTTGATTCGCTGTATTAAGCAAGAATACATGCTTTTCGCGCAGTTATAAGAGAAAAAGTTTTGACGAGTATCACGTGGATACTTGTAAAACCGATGTGTTCAGATTTAGCTCGTTTCGGTCTAAAACAGCTTGTTTCGTTGTATTAAGCAAGAATACATGCTTTTCGCGCAGTTATAAGAGAAAAAGTTTTGACGCGTATTAGAGAGACACTTGTGAAACCGATGTGTTGTGATTTAGCTCGTTTCGGTCTAAAACAGCTTGTTTCGTTGTATTAAGCAAGAATACATGCTTTTCGCGCAGTTATAAGAGAAAAAGTTTTGACGAGTATCACGTGGATACTTGTAAAACCGATGTGTTCAGATTTAGCTCGTTTCGGTCTAAAACAGCTTGTTTCGTTGTATTAAGCACGAATACATGCTTTTCGCGCAGTTAAAAGAGAAAAAGTTTTGACGAGTATCACGTGGAACACTTGTAATATCGATGTGTTGTGATTTAGCTCGTTTCGGTCTAAAACAGCTTGTTTCGCTGTATTAAGCAAGAATACATGCTTTTCGCGCCGTTATAAAAGAAAGTTTTGACGCGTATCAGAGGAACACTTGTAAAACCGATGTGTTGTGATTCAGCTCATTTCGGTCTAAAACAGCTTGTTTCGCTGTATTAAGCAAGAATACATGCTTTTCGTGCAGTTATAAGAGAAAAAGTTTTGACGCGTATCAGAGGAACACTTGTAAAACCGATGTGTTGTGATTTAGCTCGTTTCGGTCTAAAACAGCTTGTTTCGCTGTATTAAGCAAGAATACATGCTTTTCGCGCAGTTATAAGAGAAAAAATTTTGACGCGTATCAGAGGAACACTTGTAAAACCGATGTGTTGTGATTTAGCTCGTTTCGGTCTAAAACAGCTTGTTTCGCTGTATTAAGCAAGAATACATGCTTTTCGCGCAGTTATAAGAGAAAAAGTTTTGACGCGTATCAGAGGAACACTTGTAAAACCGATCCGTTCAGATTTAGCTCGTTTCGGTCTAAAACAGCTTGTTTCGTTGTATTAAGCACGAATACATGCTTTACGCGCAGTTATAGAAGAAAAAGTTTTGACGCATATTAGAGAGACCGATGTTTTGTGATTTAGCTCGTTTCGGTCTAAAACAGCTTGTTTCGTTGTATTAAGCAAGAATACATGCTTTTCGCGCAGTTATAAGAGAAAAAGTTTTGACGCGTATTAGAGAGACACTTGTAAAACCGATGTGTTGTGATTTAGCTCGTTTCGGTCTAAAACAGCTTGTTTCGTTGTATTAGGCAAGAATACATGCTTTTCGCGCAGTTATAAGAGAAAAAGTTTTGACGAGTATCACGTGGATACTTGTAAAACCGATGTGTTCAGATTTAGCTCGTTTTGGTCTAAAACAGCTTGTTTCGTTGTATTAAGCACGAATACATGCTTTTCGCGCAGTTATAAGAGAAAAAGTTTTAAAGGCATGTCACAAGGACACTTGTAAAACCGATGTGTTCAGATTTACCTTGTTTCGGTCTAAAACAGCTTGTTTCGTTGGACTAAGCAAGAATACATGCTTTTCGCGTAGTTATAAGAGAAAAAGTTTTGACGCGTATCAGAGGAACACTTGTAAAACCGATGTGTTCAGATTTAGCTCGTTTCGATCTAAAACAGCTTGTTTCGTTGTATTAAGCAAGAATACATGCTTTTCGCGCAGTTATAAGAGAAAACGTTTTGACGCGTATTAGAGAGACACTTGTAAAACCGATGTGTTGTGATTTAGCTCGTTTCGGTCTAAAACAGCTTGTTTCGTTGTATTAAGCAAGAATACATGCTTTTCGCGCAGTTATAAGAGAAAAAGTTTTGACGGGTATTAGAGAGACACTTGTAAAACCGATGTGTTGTGATTTAGCTCGTTTCGGTCTAAAACAGCTTGTTTCGTTGTATTAAGCAAGAATACATGCTTTTCGCGCAGTTATAAGAGAAAAAGTTTTGACGAGTATCACGTGGATACTTGTAAAACCGATGTGTTCAGATTTAGCTCGTTTCGGTCTAAAACAGCTTGTTTCGTTGTATTAAGCAAGAATACATGCTTTTCGCGCAGTTATAAGAGAAAAAGTTTTGACGCGTATTAGAGAGACACTTGTGAAACCGATGTGTTGTGATTTAGCTCGTTTCGGTCTAAAACAGCTTGTTTCGTTGTATTAAGCAAGAATACAAGCTTTTCGCGCAGTTATAAGAGAAAAAGTTTTGACGAGTATCACGTGGATACTTGTAAAACCGATGTGTTCAGATTTAGCTCGTTTCGGTCTAAAACAGCTTGTTTCGCTGTATTAAGCAAGAATACATGCTTTTCGCGCCGTTATAAAAGAAAGTTTTGACGCGTATCAGAGGAACACTTGTAAAACCGATGTGTTGTGATTCAGCTCATTTCGGTCTAAAACAGCTTGTTTCGCTGTATTAAGCAAGAATACATGCTTTTCGTGCAGTTATAAGAGAAAAAGTTTTGACGCGTATCAGAGGAACACTTGTAAAACCGATGTGTTGTGATTTAGCTCGTTTCGGTCTAAAACAGCTTGTTTCGCTGTATTAAGCAAGAATACATGCTTTTCGCGCAGTTATAAGAGAAAAAATTTTGACGCGTATCAGAGGAACACTTGTAAAACCGATGTGTTGTGATTTAGCTCGTTTCGGTCTAAAACAGCTTGTTTCGCTGTATTAAGCAAGAATACATGCTTTTCGCGCAGTTATAAGAGAAAAAGTTTTGACGCGTATCAGAGGAACACTTGTAAAACCGATCCGTTCAGATTTAGCTCGTTTCGGTCTAAAACAGCTTGTTTCGTTGTATTAAGCACGAATACATGCTTTACGCGCAGTTATAGAAGAAAAAGTTTTGACGCGTATTAGAGAGACACATGTAAAACCGATGTGTTGTGATTTAGCTCGTTTCGGTCTAAAACAGCTTGTTTCGTTGTATTAAGCAAGAATACATGCTTTTCGCGCAGTTATAAGAGAAAAAGTTTTGACGCGTATTAGAGAGACACTTGTAAAACCGATGTGTTGTGATTTAGCTCGTTTCGGTCTAAAACAGCTTGTTTCGTTGTATTAGGCAAGAATACATGCTTTTCGCGCAGTTATAAGAGAAAAAGTTTTGACGAGTATCACGTGGATACTTGTAAAACCGATGTGTTCAGATTTAGCTCGTTTTGGTCTAAAACAGCTTGTTTCGTTGTATTAAGCACGAATACATGCTTTTCGCGCAGTTATAAGAGAAAAAGTTTTGACGAGTATCACGTGGAACACTTGTAATACCGATGTGTTGTGATTTAGCTCGTTTCGGTTTAAAACAGCTTGTTTCGCTGTATTAAGCAAGAATACATGCTTTTCGCGCAGTTATAAGAGAAAAAGTTTTGACGCGTATCAGAGGAACACTTGTAAAACCGATGTGTTCAGATTTAACTCTTTTCGGACTAAAACAGCTTGTTTCGTTGTATTAAGCACGAATACATGCTTTTCGCGCAGTTATAAGGGAAAAAGTTTAGACGCGTATCAGAGGAACACTTGTAAAACCTTTGTGTTGTGATTTAGCTCGTTTCGGTCTAAAACAGCTTGTTTCGTTGTATTAAGCACGAATACATGATTTTCGCGCAGTTATAAGAGAAAAAGTTTTGACGAGTATCACGTGGAACACTTGTAATACCGATGTGTTGTGATTTGGCTCGTTTCGGTCTAAAACAGCTTGTTTCGTTGTATTAAGCAAGAATACATGCTTTTCGCGCAGTTATAAGAGAAAAAGTTTTGACGCGTATCAGAGGAACACTTGTAAAACCGATGTGTTCAGATTTAACTCTTTTCGGACTAAAACAGCTTGTTTCGTTGTATTAAGCACGAATACATGCTTTTCGCGCAGTTATAAGGGAAAAAGTTTTGACGAGTATCACGTGGAACACTTGTAATACCGATGTGTTGTGATTTAGCTCGTTTTGGTCTAAAACAGCTTGTTTCGCTGTATTAAGCAGGAATACATGCTTTTCGCGCAGTTATAAGAGAAAAGGTTTTAAAGGCATGTCACAAGGACACTTGTAAAACCGATGTGTTCAGATTTACCTTGTTTCGGTCTAAAACAGCTTGTTTCGTTGGACTAAGCAAGAATACATGCTTTTCGCGCAGTTATAAGAGAAAAAAGTTTTGACGCGTATCAGAGGAGCACTTGTAAAACCGATGTGTTCAGATTTAGCTCGTTTCGGTCTAAAACAGCTTGTTTCGTTGTATTAAGCAAGAATACATGCTTTTCGCGCAGTTATAAGAGAAAAAGTTTTGACGCGTATTAGAGAGACACTTGTAAAACCGATGTGTTGTGATTTAGCTCGTTTCGGTCTAAAACAGCTTGTTTCGTTGTATTAAGCAAGAATACATGCTTTTCGCGCAGTTATAAGAGAAAAAGATTTGACGAGTATCACGTGGAACACTTGTAATACCGATGTGTTGTGATTTAGCTCGTTTTGGTCTAAAACAGCTTGATTCGCTGTATTAAGCAAGAATACATGCTTTTCGCGCAGTTATAAAAGAAAAAGTTTTGACGCGTATCAGAGGAACACTTGTAAAACCTATGTGTTGTGATTTAGCTCATTTCGGTCTAAAACAGCTTGTTTCGCTGTATTAAGCAAGAATACATGCTTTTCGCGCAGTTATAAGAGAAAAAGTTTTGACGAGTATCACGTGGATACTTGTAAAACCGATGTGTTCAGATTTAGCTCGTTTCGGTCTAAAAGAGCTTGTTTCGTTGTATTAAGCAAGAATACATGCTTTTCGCGCAGTTATAAGAGAAAAAGTTTTTACGCGTATTAGAGAGACACTTGTAAAACCGATGTGTTGTGATTTAGCTCGTTTCGGTCTAAAACAGCTTGTTTCGCTGTATTAAGCAAGAATACATGCTTTTCGCGCCGTTATAAGAGAAAAAGTTTTGACGCGTATCAGAGGAACACTTGTAAAACCGATGTGTTGTGATTTAGCTCATTTCGGTCTAAAACAGCTTGTATCGCTGTATTAAGCAAGAATACATGCTTTTCGCGCAGTTATAAGAGAAAAAGTTTTGACGCGTATCAGAGGAACACTTGTAAAACCGATGTGTTGTGATTTAGCTCGTTTTGGTCTAAAACAGCTTGTTTCGCTGTATTAAGCAGGAATACATGCTTTTCGCGCAGTTATAAGAGAAAAAGTTTTAAAGGCATGTCACAAGGACACATGTAAAACCGATGCGTTCAGATTTAGTTCGTTTCGGTCTAAAACAGCTTGTTTCGTTGTATTAAGCACGAATACATGCTTTTCGCGCAGTTATAAGAGAAAACGTTTTGACGAGTATCACGTGGAACACTTGTAATACCGATGTGTTGTGATTTAGCTTGTTTCGGTCTAAAACAACTTGTTTCGCTGTATTAAGCAAGAATACATGCTTTTCGCGCAGTTATAAGAGAAAAAGTTTTGACGCGTATCAGAGGAACACTTGTAAAACCGATGTGTTGTGATTTAGCTCATTTCGGTCTAAAACAGCTTGTTTCGTTGTATTAAGCAAGAATACATGCTTTTCGCGCAGTTATAAGAGAAAAAGTTTTGACGCGTGTCACAGGGGCACTTGTAAAACCGATGTCTTCAGATTTAGCTCGTTTCGGTCTAAAACAGCTTGTTTCGTTGTATTAAGCACGAATACATGCTTTTCGCGCAGTTATAAGAGAAAAAGTTTTGACGAGTATCACGTGGAACACTTGTAATACCGATGTGTTGTGATTTAGCTCGTTTCGGTTTAAAACAGCTTGTTTCGCTGTATTAAGCAAGAATACATGCTTTTCGCGCAGTTATAAGAGAAAAAGTTTTGACGCGTATCAGAGGAACACTTGTAAAACCGATGTGTTCAGATTTAACTCTTTTCGGACTAAAACAGCTTGTTTCGTTGTATTAAGCACGAATACATGCTTTTCGCGCAGTTATAAGGGAAAAAGTTTAGACGCGTATCAGAGGAACACTTGTAAAACCTTTGTGTTGTGATTTAGCTCGTTTCGGTCTAAAACAGCTTGTTTCGTTGTATTAAGCACGAATACATGCTTTTCGCGCAGTTATAAGAGAAAAAGTTTTGACGAGTATCACGTGGAACACTTGTAATACCGATGTGTTGTGATTTGGCTCGTTTCGGTCTAAAACAGCTTGTTTCGTTGTATTAAGCAAGAATACATGCTTTTCGCGCAGTTATAAGAGAAAAAGTTTTGACGCGTATCAGAGGAACACTTGTAAAACCGATGTGTTCAGATTTAACTCTTTTCGGACTAAAACAGCTTGTTTCGTTGTATTAAGCACGAATACATGCTTTTCGCGCAGTTATAAGGGAAAAAGTTTTGACGAGTATCACATGGAACACTTGTAATACCGATGTGTTGTGATTTGGCTCGTTTCGGTCTAAAACAGCTTGTTTCGTTGTATTAAGCAAGAATACATGCTTTTTGCGCAGTTATAAGAGAAAAAGTTTTGACGCGTATCACATGGACACTTGGAAAACCGATGTGTTCAGATCTAGCTCGTTTTGGTCTAAAACAGCTTGTTTCGTTGTATTAAGCACGAATACATGCTTTTCGCGCAGTTATAAGAGAAAAAGTTTTGACGCGTATCAGAGGAACACTTGTAAAACCGATGTGTTGTGATTTAGCTCGTTTCGGTCTAAAACAGCTTGTTTCGCTGTATTAAGCAAGAATACATGCTTTTCGCGCATTTATAAGAGAAAAAGTTTTGACGCGTGTCACAGGGACACTTGTAAAACCGATGTGTTCAGATTTCGCTCGTTTCGGTCTAAAACAGCTTGTTTCGTTGTATTTAGCACGAATACATGCTTTTCGCGCAGTTATAAGAGAAAAAGTTTAGACGCGTATCAGAGGAACACTTGTAAAACCGATGTGTTGTGATTTAGCTCGTTTCGGTCTAAAACAGCTTGTTTCGCTGTATTAGGCAAGAATACATGCTTTTCGCGCAGTTATAAGAGAAAAAGTTTTGACGCGTGTCACAGGGACACTTGTAAAACCGATGTGTTCAGATTTAGCTCGTTTCGGTCTAAAACAGCTTGTTTCGTTGTATTAAGCACGAATACATGCTTTACGCGCAGTTATAGAAGAAAAAGTTTTGACGCGTATCAGAGAGACACTTGTAAAACCGATGTGTTGTGATTTAGCTCGTTTCGGTCTAAAACAGCTTGTTTCGTTGTATTAAGCAAGAATACATGCTTTTCGCGCAGTGATAAGAGAAAAAGCTTTAAAGGCGTGTCACAGGAAAACTTGTAAAACCGATGTGTTCAGATTTACCTCGTTTCGGTCTAAAACAGCTTGTTTCGTTGGACTAAGCACGAATACATGCTTTTCGCGCAGCTATAAGAGAAAAAAGAGTTGACGCGTATCAGAGGAACACTTGTAAAAGCGATGTGTTGTGATTTAGCTCGTTTCGGTCTAAAACAGCTTGTTTCGCTGTATTAAGCAAGAATACATGCGCTTTCGCGCAGTTATAAGAGAAAAAGCTTTAAAGGCGTGTCACAGGAACACTTGTAAAACCGATGTGTTCAGATTTACCTCGTTTCGGTCTAAAACAGCTTGTTTCGTTGTATTAAGCACGAATACATGCTTTTCGCGCAGTTATAAGAGAAAAAGTTTTGACGCGTATCAGAGGAACACTTGTAAAACCGATGTGTTGTGATTTAGCTCGTTTTGGTCTAAAACAGCTTGTTTCGCTGTATTAAGCAGGAATACATGCTTTTCGCGCAGTTATAAGAGAAAAAGTTTTAAAGGCATGTCACAAGGACACTTGTAAAACCGATGTGTTCAGATTTACCTTGTTTCGGTCTAAAACAGCTTGTTTCGTTGGACTAAGCAAGAATACATGCTTTTCGCGCAGTTATAAGAGAAAAGTTTTGACGCGTATCAGAGGAACACTTGTAAAACCGATGTGTTCAGATTTAGCTCGTTTCGGTCTAAAACAGCTTGTTTCGTTGTATTAAGCAAGAATACATGCTTTTCGCGCAGTTATAAGAGAAAAAGTTTTGACGCGTATTAGAGAGACACTTGTAAAACCGATGTGTTGTGATTTAGCTCGTTTCGGTCTAAAACAGCTTGTTTCGTTGTATTAAGCAAGAATACATGCTTTTCGCGCAGTTATAAGAGAAAAAGTTTTGACGAGTATCACGTGGAACACTTGTAATACCGATGTGTTGTGATTTAGCTCGTTTTGGTCTAAAACAGCTTGATTCGCTGTATTAAGCAAGAATACATGCTTTTCGCGCAGTTATAAAAGAAAAAGTTTTGACGCGTATCAGAGGAACACTTGTAAAACCGATGTGTTGTGATTTAGCTCATTTCGGTCTAAAACAGCTTGTTTCGCTGTATTAAGCAAGAATACATGCTTTTCGCGCAGTTATAAGAGAAAAAGTTTTGACGAGTATCACGTGGATACTTGTAAAACCGATGTGTTCAGATTTAGCTCGTTTCGGTCTAAAACAGCTTGTTTCGTTGTATTAAGCAAGAATACATGCTTTTCGCGCAGTTATAAGAGAAAAAGTTTTGACTCGTATCAGAGGAACACTTGTAAAACCGATGTGTTGTGATTTAGCTCATTTCGGTCTAAAACAGCTTGTATCGCTGTATTAAGCAAGAATACATGCTTTTCGCGCAGTTATAAGAGAAAAAGTTTTGACGCGTATCAGAGGAACACTTGTAAAACCGATGTGTTGTGATTTAGCTCGTTTTGGTCTAAAACAGCTTGTTTCGCTGTATTAAGCAGGAATACATGCTTTTCGCGCAGTTATAAGAGAAAAAGTTTTAAAGGCATGTCACAAGGACACATGTAACACCGATGCGTTCAGATTTAGCTCGTTTCGGTCTAAAACAGCTTGTTTCGTTGTATTAAGCACGAATACATGCTTTTCGCGCAGTTATAAGAGAAAACGTTTTGATGAGTATCACGTGGAACACTTGTAATACCGATGTGTTGTGATTTAGCTTGTTTCGGTCTAAAACAACTTGTTTCGCTGTATTAAGCAAGAATACATGCTTTTCGCGCAGTTATAAGAGAAAAAGTTTTGACGCGTATCAGAGGAACACTTGTAAAACCGATGTGTTGTGATTTAGCTCATTTCGGTCTAAAACAGCTTGTTTCGTTGTATTAAGCAAGAATACATGCTTTTCGCGCAGTTATAAGAGAAAAAGTTTTGACGCGTGTCACAGGGGCACTTGTAAAACCGATGTGTTCAGATTTAGCTCGTTTCGGTCTAAAACAGCTTGTTTCGTTGTATTAAGCACGAATACATGCTTTTCGCGCAGTTATAAGAGAAAAAGTTTTGACGAGTATCACGTGGAACACTTGTAATACCGATGTGTTGTGATTTGGCTCGTTTCGGTCTAAAACAGCTTGTTTCGTTGTATTAAGCAAGAATACATGCTTTTCGCGCAGTTATAAGAGAAAAAGTTTTGACGCGTATCAGAGGAACACTTGTAAAACCGATGTGTTCAGATTTAACTCTTTTCGGACTAAAACAGCTTGTGTCGTTGTATTAAGCACGAATACATGCTTTTCGCGCAGTTATAAGGGAAAAAGTTTTGACGCGTATCACATGGACACTTGGAAAACCGATGTGTTCAGATTTAGCTCGTTTTGGTCTAAAACAGCTTGTTTCGCTGTATTAAGCACGAATACATGCTTTTCGCGCAGTTACCAGAGAAAAAGTTTTGACGCGTATCAGAGGAACACTTGTAAAACCGATGTGTTGTGATTTACCTCGTTTCGGTCTAAAACAGCTTGTTTCGCTGTATTAAGCAAGAATACATGCTTTTCGCGCAGTGATAAGAGAAAAAGCTTTAAAGGCGTGTCACAGGGACACTTGTAAAACCGATGTGTTCAGATTTACCTCGTTTCGGTCTAAAACAGCTTGTTTCTTTGGACTAAGCAAGAATACATGCTTTTCGTGCAGTTATAAGAGAAAAAGTTTTGACGCGTATCAGAGGAACACTTGTAAAACCGATGTGTTGTGATTTAGCTCGTTTCGGTCTAAAACAGCTTGTTTCGTTGTATTAAGCAAGAATACATGCTTTTCGCGCAGTTATAAGAGAAAAAGATTTGACGAGTATCACGTGGAACACTTGTAATACCGATGTGTTGTGATTTAGCTCGTTTCGGTTTAAAACAGCTTGTTTCGCTGTATTAAGCAAGAATACATGCTTTTCGCGCAGTTATAAGAGAAAAAGTTTTGACGCGTATCAGAGGAACACTTGTAAAACCGATGTGTTCAGATTTAACTCTTTTCGGACTAAAACAGCTTGTTTCGTTGTATTAAGCACGAATACATGCTTTTCGCGCAGTTATAAGGGAAAAAGTTTAGACGCGTATCAGAGGAACACTTGTAAAACCTTTGTGTTGTGATTTAGCTCGTTTCGGTCTAAAACAGCTTGTTTCGTTGTATTAAGCACGAATACATGCTTTTCGCGCAGTTATAAGAGAAAAAGTTTTGACGCGTATCAGAGGAACACTTGTAAAACCGATCCGTTCAGATTTAGCTCGTTTCGGTCTAAAACAGCTTGTTTCGTTGTATTAAGCACGAATACATGCTTTTCGCGCAGTTATAAGAGAAAAAGTTTTGACGCGTATCAGAGGAACACTTGTAAAACCGATGTGTTCAGATTTAACTCTTTTCGGACTAAAACAGCTTGTTTCGTTGTATTAAGCACGAATACATGCTTTTCGCGCAGTTATAAGGGAAAAAGTTTTGACGAGTATCACGTGGAACACTTGTAATACCGATGTGTTGTGATTTAGCTCGTTTTGGTCTAAAACAGCTTGTTTCGCTGTATTAAGCAGGAATACATGCTTTTCGCGCAGTTATAAGAGAAAAGGTTTTAAAGGCATGTCACAAGGACACTTGTAAAACCGATGTGTTCAGATTTACCTTGTTTCGGTCTAAAACAGCTTGTTTCGTTGGACTAAGCAAGAATACATGCTTTTCGCGCAGTTATAAGAGAAAAAAGTTTTGACGCGTATCAGAGGAGCACTTGTAAAACCGATGTGTTCAGATTTAGCTCGTTTCGGTCTAAAACAGCTTGTTTCGTTGTATTAAGCAAGAATACATGCTTTTCGCGCAGTTATAAGAGAAAAAGTTTTGACGCGTATTAGAGAGACACTTGTAAAACCGATGTGTTGTGATTTAGCTCGTTTCGGTCTAAAACAGCTTGTTTCGTTGTATTAAGCAAGAATACATGCTTTTCGCGCAGTTATAAGAGAAAAAGATTTGACGAGTATCACGTGGAACACTTGTAATACCGATGTGTTGTGATTTAGCTCGTTTTGGTCTAAAACAGCTTGATTCGCTGTATTAAGCAAGAATACATGCTTTTCGCGCAGTTATAAAAGAAAAAGTTTTGACGCGTATCAGAGGAACACTTGTAAAACCTATGTGTTGTGATTTAGCTCATTTCGGTCTAAAACAGCTTGTTTCGCTGTATTAAGCAAGAATACATGCTTTTCGCGCAGTTATAAGAGAAAAAGTTTTGACGAGTATCACGTGGATACTTGTAAAACCGATGTGTTCAGATTTAGCTCGTTTCGGTCTAAAAGAGCTTGTTTCGTTGTATTAAGCAAGAATACATGCTTTTCGCGCAGTTATAAGAGAAAAAGTTTTTACGCGTATTAGAGAGACACTTGTAAAACCGATGTGTTGTGATTTAGCTCGTTTCGGTCTAAAACAGCTTGTTTCGCTGTATTAAGCAAGAATACATGCTTTTCGCGCCGTTATAAGAGAAAAAGTTTTGACGCGTATCAGAGGAACACTTGTAAAACCGATGTGTTGTGATTTAGCTCATTTCGGTCTAAAACAGCTTGTATCGCTGTATTAAGCAAGAATACATGCTTTTCGCGCAGTTATAAGAGAAAAAGTTTTGACGCGTATCAGAGGAACACTTGTAAAACCGATGTGTTGTGATTTACCTCGTTTTGGTCTAAAACAGCTTGTTTCGCTGTATTAAGCAGGAATACATGCTTTTCGCGCAGTTATAAGAGAAAAAGTTTTAAAGGCATGTCACAAGGACACATGTAAAACCGATGCGTTCAGATTTAGCTCGTTTCGGTCTAAAACAGCTTGTTTCGTTGTATTAAGCACGAATACATGCTTTTCGCGCAGTTATAAGAGAAAACGTTTTGACGAGTATCACGTGGAACACTTGTAATACCGATGTGTTGTGATTTAGCTTGTTTCGGTCTAAAACAGCTTGTGTCGTTGTATTAAGCACGAATACATGCTTTTCGCGCAGTTATAAGGGAAAAAGTTTTGACGCGTATCACATGGACACTTGGAAAACCGATGTGTTCAGATTTAGCTCGTTTTGGTCTAAAACAGCTTGTTTCGCTGTATTAAGCACGAATACATGCTTTTCGCGCAGTTACCAGAGAAAAAGTTTTGACGCGTATCAGAGGAACACTTGTAAAACCGATGTGTTGTGATTTACCTCGTTTCGGTCTAAAACAGCTTGTTTCGCTGTATTAAGCAAGAATACATGCTTTTCGCGCAGTGATAAGAGAAAAAGCTTTAAAGGCGTGTCACAGGGACACTTGTAAAACCGATGTGTTCAGATTTACCTCGTTTCGGTCTAAAACAGCTTGTTTCTTTGGACTAAGCAAGAATACATGCTTTTCGTGCAGTTATAAGAGAAAAAGTTTTGACGCGTATCAGAGGAACACTTGTAAAACCGATGTGTTGTGATTTAGCTCGTTTCGGTCTAAAACAGCTTGTTTCGTTGTATTAAGCAAGAATACATGCTTTTCGCGCAGTTATAAGAGAAAAAGATTTGACGAGTATCACGTGGAACACTTGTAATACCGATGTGTTGTGATTTAGCTCGTTTCGGTTTAAAACAGCTTGTTTCGCTGTATTAAGCAAGAATACATGCTTTTCGCGCAGTTATAAGAGAAAAAGTTTTGACGCGTATCAGAGGAACACTTGTAAAACCGATGTGTTCAGATTTAACTCTTTTCGGACTAAAACAGCTTGTTTCGTTGTATTAAGCACGAATACATGCTTTTCGCGCAGTTATAAGGGAAAAAGTTTAGACGCGTATCAGAGGAACACTTGTAAAACCTTTGTGTTGTGATTTAGCTCGTTTCGGTCTAAAACAGCTTGTTTCGTTGTATTAAGCACGAATACATGCTTTTCGCGCAGTTATAAGAGAAAAAGTTTTGACGCGTATCAGAGGAACACTTGTAAAACCGATCCGTTCAGATTTAGCTCGTTTCGGTCTAAAACAGCTTGTTTCGTTGTATTAAGCACGAATACATGCTTTTCGCGCAGTTATAAGAGAAAAAGTTTTGACGCGTATCAGAGGAACACTTGTAAAACCGATGTGTTCAGATTTAACTCTTTTCGGACTAAAACAGCTTGTTTCGTTGTATTAAGCACGAATACATGCTTTTCGCGCAGTTATAAGGGAAAAAGTTTTGACGAGTATCACGTGGAACACTTGTAATACCGATGTGTTGTGATTTAGCTCGTTTTGGTCTAAAACAGCTTGTTTCGCTGTATTAAGCAGGAATACATGCTTTTCGCGCAGTTATAAGAGAAAAGGTTTTAAAGGCATGTCACAAGGACACTTGTAAAACCGATGTGTTCAGATTTACCTTGTTTCGGTCTAAAACAGCTTGTTTCGTTGGACTAAGCAAGAATACATGCTTTTCGCGCAATTATAAGAGAAAAAAGTTTTGACGCGTATCAGAGGAGCACTTGTAAAACCGATGTGTTCAGATTTAGCTCGTTTCGGTCTAAAACAGCTTGTTTCGTTGTATTAAGCAAGAATACATGCTTTTCGCGCAGTTATAAGAGAAAAAGTTTTGACGCGTATTAGAGAGACACTTGTAAAACCGATGTGTTGTGATTTAGCTCGTTTCGGTCTAAAACAGCTTGTTTCGTTGTATTAAGCAAGAATACATGCTTTTCGCGCAGTTATAAGAGAAAAAGATTTGACGAGTATCACGTGGAACACTTGTAATACCGATGTGTTGTGATTTAGCTCGTTTTGGTCTAAAACAGCTTGATTCGCTGTATTAAGCAAGAATACATGCTTTTCGCGCAGTTATAAAAGAAAAAGTTTTGACGCGTATCAGAGGAACACTTGTAAAACCTATGTGTTGTGATTTAGCTCATTTCGGTCTAAAACAGCTTGTTTCGCTGTATTAAGCAAGAATACATGCTTTTCGCGCAGTTATAAGAGAAAAAGTTTTGACGAGTATCACGTGGATACTTGTAAAACCGATGTGT
This sequence comes from Amblyomma americanum, assembly GCF_052857255.1. Taxonomy (NCBI): domain Eukaryota; kingdom Metazoa; phylum Arthropoda; class Arachnida; order Ixodida; family Ixodidae; genus Amblyomma; species Amblyomma americanum. Next base: position 2,054,111 of record NW_027526488.1, on the reverse strand, counting down.
TCAGATTTAGCTCGTTTCGGTCTAAAAGAGCTTGTTTCGTTGTATTAAGCAAGAATACATGCTTTTCGCGCAGTTATAAGAGAAAAAGTTTTTACGCGTATTAGAGAGACACTTGTAAAACCGATGTGTTGTGATTTAGCTCGTTTCGGTCTAAAACAGCTTGTTTCGCTGTATTAAGCAAGAATACATGCTTTTCGCGCCGTTATAAGAGAAAAAGTTTTGACGCGTATCAGAGGAACACTTGTAAAACCGATGTGTTGTGATTTAGCTCATTTCGGTCTAAAACAGCTTGTATCGCTGTATTAAGCAAGAATACATGCTTTTCGCGCAGTTATAAGAGAAAAAGTTTTGACGCGTATCAGAGGAACACTTGTAAAACCGATGTGTTGTGATTTAGCTCGTTTTGGTCTAAAACAGCTTGTTTCGCTGTATTAAGCAGGAATACATGCTTTTCGCGCAGTTATAAGAGAAAAAGTTTTAAAGGCATGTCACAAGGACACATGTAAAACCGATGCGTTCAGATTTAGCTCGTTTCGGTCTAAAACAGCTTGTTTCGTTGTATTAAGCACGAATACATGCTTTTCGCGCAGTTATAAGAGAAAACGTTTTGACGAGTATCACGTGGAACACTTGTAATACCGATGTGTTGTGATTTAGCTTGTTTCGGTCTAAAACAACTTGTTTCGCTGTATTAAGCAAGAATACATGCTTTTCGCGCCGTTATAAGAGAAAAAGTTTCGACGCGTATCAGAGGAACACTTGTAAAACCGATGTGTTGTGATTTAGCTCATTTCGGTCTAAAACAGCTTGTATCGCTGTATTAAGCAAGAATACATGCTTTTCGCGCAGTTATAAGAGAAAAAGTTTTGACGCGTATCAGAGGAACACTTGTAAAACCGATGTGTTGTGATTTAGCTCGTTTTGGTCTAAAACAGCTTGTTTCGCTGTATTAAGCAGGAATACATGCTTTTCGCGCAGTTATAAGAGAAAAAGTTTTGACGAGTATCACGTGGAACACTTGTAATACCGATGTGTTGTGATTTGGCTCGTTTCGGACTAAAACAGCTTGTTTCGTTGTATTAAGCACGAATACATGCTTTTCGCGCAGTTATAAGGGAAAAAGTTTTGACGCGTATCACATGGACACTTGGAAAACCGATGTGTTCAGATTTAGCTCGTTTTGGTCTAAAACAGCTTGTTTCGCTGTATTAAGCACGAATACATGCTTTTCGCGCAGTTATAAGAGAAAAAGTTTTGACGCGTATCAGAGGAACACTTGTAAAACCGATGTGTTGTGATTTAGCTCGTTTCGGTCTAAAACAGCTTGTTTCGCTGTATTAAGCAGAAATACATGCTTTTCGCGCAGTGATAAGAGAAAAAGCTTTAAAGGCGTGTCACAGGGACACTTGTAAAACCGATGTGTTCAGATTTACCTCGTTTCGGTCTAAAACAGCTTGTTTCGTTGGACTAAGCAAGAATACATGCTTTTCGCGCAGTTATAAGAGAAAAAAGTTTTGACGCGTATCAGAGGAACACTTGTAAAACCGATGTGTTCAGATTTAGCTCGTTTCGGTCTAAAACAGCTTGTTTCGTTGTATTAAGCAAGAATACATGCTTTTCGCGCAGTTATAAGAGAAAAAGTTTTGACGCGTATTAGAGAGACACTTGTAAAACCGATGTGTTGTGATTTAGCTCGTTTCGGTCTAAAACAGCTTGTTTCGTTGTATTAAGCAAGAATACATGCTTTTCGCGCAGTTATAAGAGAAAAAGTTTTGACGAGTATCACGTGGATACTTGTAAAACCGATGTGTTCAGATTTAGCTCGTTTCGGTCTAAAACAGCTTGTTTCGTTGTATTAAGCACGAATACATGCTTTTCGCGCAGTTAAAAGAGAAAAAGTTTTCACGAGTATCACGTGGAACACTTGTAATACCGATGTGTTGTGATTTAGCTCGTTTCGGTCTAAAACAGCTTGTTTCGCTGTATTAAGCAAGAATACATGCTTTTCGCGCCGTTATAAGAGAAAAAGTTTTGACGCGTATCAGAGGAACACTTGTAAAACCGATGTGTTGTGATTTAGCTCGTTTCGGTGTAAAACAACTTGTTTCGTAGTATTAAGCAAGAATACATGCTTTTCGCGCAGTTATAAGAGAAAAAGTTTTGACGCGTATTAGAGGAACACTTGTAAAACCTTTGTGTTGTGATTTAGCTCGTTTTGGTCTAAAACAGCTTGTTTCGCTGTATTAAGCAAGAATACATGCTTTTCGCGCAGTTATAAGAGAAAAAGTTTTGACGCGTGTCACAGGGACACTTGTAAAACCGATGTGTTCAGATTTAGCTCGTTTCGGTCTAAAACAACTTGTTTCGTTGTATTAAGCACGAATACATGCTTTACGCGCAGTTATAGAAGAAAAAGTTTTGACGCCTATTAGAGAGACACTTGTAAAACCGATGTGTTATGATTTAGCTCGTTTCGGTCTAAAACAGCTTGTTTCGTTGTATTAAGCAAGAATACATGCTTTTCGCGCAGTTATAAGCGAGAAAGTTTTGACGAGTATCACGTGGATACTTGTAAAACCGATGTGTTCAGATTTAGCTCGTTTTGGTCTAAAACAGCTTGTTTCGTTGTATTAAGCAAGAATACATGCTTTACGCGCAGTTATAGAAGAAAAAGTTTTGACGCGTATCAGAGAGACACTTGTAAAACCGATGTGTTGTGATTTAGCTCGTTTCGGTCTAAAACAGCTTGTTTCGTTGTATTAAGCAAGAATACATGCTTTTCGCGCAGTTATAAGAGAAAAAGTTTTGACGAGTATCACGTGGATACTTGTAAAACCGAAGTGTTCAGATTTAGCTCGTTTCGGTCTAAAACAGCTTGTTTCGTTGTATTAAGCACGAATACATGCTTTTCGCGCAGTTATAAGAGAAAACTTTTTGACGAGTATCACGTGGAACACTTGTAATACCGATGTGTTGTGATTTAGCTCGTTTCGGTCTAAAACAGCTTGTTTCGTTGTATTAAGCACGAATACATGCTTTTCGCGCAGTTAAAAGAGAAAAAGTTTTCACGAGTATCACGTGGAACACTTGTAATACCGATGTGTTGTGATTTAGCTCGTTTCGGTCTAAAACAGCTTGTTTCGCTGTATTAAGCAAGAATACATGCTTTTCGCGCCGTTATAAGAGAAAAAGTTTTGACGCGTATCAGAGGAACACTTGTAAAACCGATGTGTTGTGATTTAGCTCGTTTCGGTGTAAAACAACTTGTTTCGTAGTATTAAGCAAGAATACATGCTTTTCGCGCAGTTATAAGAGAAAAAGTTTTGACGCGTATTAGAGGAACACTTGTAAAACCTTTGTGTTGTGATTTAGCTCGTTTTTGTCTAAAACAGCTTGTTTCGCTGTATTAAGCAAGAATACATGCTTTTCGCGCAGTTATAAGAGAAAAAGTTTTGACGCGTGTCACAGGGACACTTGTAAAACCGATGTGTTCAGATTTAGCTCGTTTCGGTCTAAAACAACTTGTTTCGTTGTATTAAGCACGAATACATGCTTTACGCGCAGTTATAGAAGAAAAAGTTTTGACGCCTATTAGAGAGACACTTGTAAAACCGATGTGTTATGATTTAGCTCGTTTCGGTCTAAAACAGCTTGTTTCGTTGTATTAAGCAAGAATACATGCTTTTCGCGCAGTTATAAGCGAGAAAGTTTTGACGAGTATCACGTGGATACTTGTAAAACCGATGTGTTCAGATTTAGCTCGTTTTGGTCTAAAACAGCTTGTTTCGTTGTATTAAGCAAGAATACATGCTTTACGCGCAGTTATAGAAGAAAAAGTTTTGACGCGTATCAGAGAGACACTTGTAAAACCGATGTGTTGTGATTTAGCTCGTTTCGGTCTAAAACAGCTTGTTTCGTTGTATTAAGCAAGAATACATGCTTTTCGCGCAGTTATAAGAGAAAAAGTTTTGACGAGTATCACGTGGATACTTGTAAAACCGAAGTGTTCAGATTTAGCTCGTTTCGGTCTAAAACAGCTTGTTTCGTTGTATTAAGCACGAATACATGCTTTTCGCGCAGTTATAAGAGAAAACTTTTTGACGAGTATCACGTGGAACACTTGTAATACCGATGTGTTGTGATTTAGCTCGTTTCGGTCTAAAACAGCTTGTTTCGCTGTATTAAGCAAGAATACATGCTTTTCGCGAAGTTATAAGAGAAAAAGTTTTGACGCGTATCAGAGGAACACTTGTAAAACCGATGTGTTGTGATTTAGCTCATTTCGGTCTAAAACAGCTTGTTTCGTTGTATTAAGCAAGAATACATGCTTTTCGCGCAGTTAAAAGAGAAAAAGTTTTGACGCGTGTCACAGGGACACTTGTAAAACCGATGTGTTCAGATTTAGCTCGTTTCGGTCTAAAACAGCTTGTTTCGTTGTATTAAGCACGAATACATGCTTTTCGCGCAGTTATAAGAGAAAAAGTTTTGACGAGTATCACGTGGAACACTTGTAATACCGATGTGTTGTGATTTGGCTCGTTTCGGTCTAAAACAGCTTGTTTCGTTGTATTAAGCAAGAATACATGCTTTTCGCGCAGTTATAAGAGAAAAAGTTTTGACGCGTATCAGAGGAACACTTGTAAAACCGGTGTTCAGATTTAACTCTTTTCGGACTAAAACAGCTTGTTTCGTTGTATTAAGCACGAATACATGCTTTTCGCGCAGTTATAAGGGAAAAAGTTTTGACGCGTATCACATGGACACTTGGAAAACCGATGTGTTCAGATTTAGCTCGTTTTGGTCTAAAACAGCTTGTTTCGTTGTATTAAGCACGAATACATGCTTTTCGCGCAGTTATAAGAGAAAAAGTTTTGACGCGTATCAGAGGAACACTTGTAAAACCGATGTGTTGTGATTTAGCTCGTTTCAGTCTAAAACAGCTTGTTTCGTTGGACTAAGCAAGAATACATGCTTTTCGCGCAGTTATAAGCGAAAAAAGTTTTGACGCGTATCAGAGGAACACTTGTAAAACCGATGTGTTCAGATTTAGCTCGTTTCGGTCTAAAACAGCTTGTTTCGTTGTATTAAGCAAGAATACAAGCTTTTCGCGCAGTTATAAGAGAAAAAGTTTTGACGCGTATTAGAGAGACACATGTAAAACCGATGTGTTGTGATTTAGCTCGTTTCGGTCTAAAACAGCTTGTTTCGTTGTATTAAGCAAGAATATATGCTTTTCGCGCAGTTATAAGAGAAAAAGTTTTGACGCGTATTAGAGAGACACTTGTAAAACCGATGTGTTGTGATTTAGCTCGTTTCGGTCTAAAACAGCTTGTTTCGTTGTATTAGGCAAGAATACATGCTTTTCGCGCAGTTATAAGAGAAAAAGTTTTGACGAGTATCACGTGGATACTTGTAAAACCGATGTGTTCAGATTTAGCTCGTTTTGGTCTAAAACAGCTTGTTTCGTTGTATTAAGCACGAATACATGCTTTTCGCGCAGTTATAAGAGAAAAAGTTTTGACGAGTATCACGTGGAACACTTGCAATACCGATGTGTTGTGATTTAGCTCGTTTCGGTCTAAAACAGCTTGATTCGCTGTATTAAGCAAGAATACATGCTTTTCGCGCAGTTATAAAAGAAAAAGTTTTGACGCGTATGAGAGGAACACTTGTAAAACCGATGTGTTGTGATTTAGCTCATTTCGGTCTAAAACAGCTTGTTTCGCTGTATTAAGCAAGAATACATGCTTTTCGCGCAGTTATAAGAGAAAAAGTATTGACGAGTATCACGTGGATACTTGTAAAACCGATGTGTTCAGATTTAGCTCGTTTCGGTCTAAAACAGCTTGTTTCGTTGTATTAAGCAAGAATACATGCTTTTCGCGCAGTTATAAGAGAAAAAGTTTTGACGAGTATCACGTGGATACTTGTAAAACCGATGTGTTCAGATTTAGCTCGTTTCGGTCTAAAACAGCTTGTTTCGTTGTATTAAGCACGAATACATGCTTTTCGCGCAGTTATAAGAGAAAAATTTTTGACGAGTATCACGTGGAACACTTGTAATACCGATGTGTTGTGATTTAGCTCGTTTCGGTTTAAAACAGCTTGTTTCGCTGTATTAAGCAAGAATACATGCTTTTCGCGCAGTTATAAGAGAAAAAGTTTTGACGCGTATCAGAGGAACACTTGTAAAACCGATGTGTTCAGATTTAACTCTTTTCGGACTAAAACAGCTTGTTTCGTTGTATTAAGCACGAATACACGCTTTTCGCGCAGTTATAAGGGAAAAAGTTTAGACGCGTATCAGAGGAACACTTGTAAAACCTTTGTGTTGTGATTTAGCTCGTTTCGGTCTAAAACAGCTTGTTTCGTTGTATTAAGCACGAATACATGCTTTTCGCGCAGTTATAAGAGAAAAAGTTTTGACGAGTATCACGTGGAACACTTGTAATACCGATGTGTTGTGATTTGGCTCGTTTCGGTCTAAAACAGCTTGTTTCGTTGTATTAAGCAAGAATACATGCTTTTCGCGCAGTTATAAGAGAAAAAGTTTTGACGCGTATCAGAGGAACACTTGTAAAACCGATGTGTTCAGATTTACCTCTTTTCGGACTAAAACAGCTTGTTTCGTTGTATTAAGCACGAATACATGCTTTTCGCGCAGTTATAAGGGAAAAAGTTTTGACGAGTATCACGTGGAACACTTGTAATACCGATGTGTTGTGATTTGGCTCGTTTCGGTCTAAAACAGCTTGTTTCGTTGTATTAAGCAAGAATACATGCTTTTCGCGCAGTTATTAGAGAAAAAGTTTTGACGCGTATCACATGGACACTTGGAAAACCGATGTGTTCAGATCTAGCTCGTTTTGGTCTAAAACAGCTTGTTTCGTTGTATTAAGCACGAATACATGCTTTTCGCGCAGTTATAAGAGAAAAAGTTTTGACGCGTATCAGAGGAACACTTGTAAAACCGATGTGTTGTGATTTAGCTCGTTTTGGTCTAAAACAGCTTGTTTCGCTGTATTAAGCAAGAATACATGCTTTTCGCGCATTTATAAGAGAAAAAGTTTTGACGCGTGTCACAGGGACACTTGTAAAACCGATGTGTTCAGATTTCGCTCGTTTCGGTCTAAAACAGCTTGTTTCGTTGTATTTAGCACGAATACATGCTTTTCGCGCAGTTATCAGAGAAAAAGTTTAGACGCGTATCAGAGGAACACTTGTAAAACCGATGTGTTGTGATTTAGCTCGTTTCGGTCTAAAACAGCTTGTTTCGCTGTATTAAGCAAGAATACATGCTTTTCGCGCAGTTATAAGAGAAAAAGTTTTGACGCGTGTCACAGGGACACTTGTAAAACCGATGTGTTCAGATTTAGCTCATTTCGGTCTTAAACAGCTTGTTTCGCTGTATTAAGCAAGAATACATGCTTTTCGCGCAGTTATAGGAGAAAAAGTTTTGACGAGTATCACGTGGATACTTGTAAAACCGATGTGTTCAGATTTAGCTCGTTTCGTTCTAAAACAGCTTGTTTCGTTGTATTAAGCAAGAATACATGCTTTTCGCGCAGTTATAAGAGAAAAAGTTTTTACGCGTATTAGAGAGACACTTGTAAAACCGATGTGTTGTGATTTAGCTCGTTTCGGTCTAAAACAGCTTGTTTCGCTGTATTAAGCAAGAATACATGCTTTTCGCGCCGTTATAAGAGAAAAAGTTTCGACGCGTATCAGAGGAACACTTGTAAAACCGATGTGTTGTGATTTAGCTCATTTCGGTCTAAAACAGCTTGTATCGCTGTATTAAGCAAGAATACATGCTTTTCGCGCAGTTATAAGAGAAAAAGTTTTGACGCGTATCAGAGGAACACTTGTAAAACCGATGTGTTGTGATTTAGCTCGTTTTGGTCTAAAACAGCTTGTTTCGCTGTATTAAGCAGGAATACATGCTTTTCGCGCAGTTATAAGAGAAAAAGTTTTAAAGGCATGTCACAAGGACACATGTAAAACCGATGCGTTCAGATTTAGCTCGTTTCGGTCTAAAACAGCTTGTTTCGTTGTATTAAGCACGAATACATGCTTTTCGCGCAGTTATAAGAAAAAACGTTTTGACGAGTATCACGTGGAACACTTGTAATACCGATGTGTTGTGATTTAGCTTGTTTCGGTCTAAAACAACTTGTTTCGCTGTATTAAGCAAGAATACATGCTTTTCGCGCAGTTATAAGAGAAAAAGTTTTGACGCGTATCAGAGGAACACTTGTAAAACCGATGTGTTGTGATTTAGCTCATTTCGGTCTAAAACAGCTTGTTTCGTTGTATTAAGCAAGAATACATGCTTTTCGCGCAGTTATAAGAGAAAAAGTTTTGACGCGTGTCACAGGGGCACTTGTAAAACCGATGTGTTCAGATTTAGCTCGTTTCGGTCTAAAACAGCTTGTTTCGTTGTATTAAGCACGAATACATGCTTTTCGCGCAGTTATAAGAGAAAAAGTTTTGACGAGTATCACGTGGAACACTTGTAATACCGATGTGTTGTGATTTGGCTCGTTTCGGACTAAAACAGCTTGTTTCGTTGTATTAAGCACGAATACATGCTTTTCGCGCAGTTATAAGGGAAAAAGTTTTGACGCGTATCACATGGACACTTGGAAAACCGATGTGTTCAGATTTAGCTCGTTTTGGTCTAAAACAGCTTGTTTCGCTGTATTAAGCACGAATACATGCTTTTCGCGCAGTTATAAGAGAAAAAGTTTTGACGCGTATCAGAGGAACACTTGTAAAACCGATGTGTTGTGATTTAGCTCGTTTCGGTCTAAAACAGCTTGTTTCGCTGTATTAAGCAGAAACACATGCTTTTCGCGCAGTGATAAGAGAAAAAGCTTTAAAGGCGTGTCACAGGGACACTTGTAAAACCGATGTGTTCAGATTTACCTCGTTTCGGTCTAAAACAGCTTGTTTCGTTGGACTAAGCAAGAATACATGCTTTTCGCGCAGTTATAAGAGAAAAAGTTTTGACGAGTATCACGTGGATACTTGTAAAACCGATGTGTTCAGATTTAGCTCGTTTTGGTCTAAAACAGCTTGTTTCGTTGTATTAAGCACGAATACATGCTTTTCGCGCAGTTATAAGAGAAAAAGTTTTGACGAGTATCACGTGGAACACTTGCAATACCGATGTGTTGTGATTTAGCTCGTTTCGGTCTAAAACAGCTTGATTCGCTGTATTAAGCAAGAATACATGCTTTTCGCGCAGTTATAAAAGAAAAAGTTTTGACGCGTATGAGAGGAACACTTGTAAAACCGATGTGTTGTGATTTAGCTCATTTCGGTCTAAAACAGCTTGTTTCGCTGTATTAAGCAAGAATACATGCTTTTCGCGCAGTTATAAGAGAAAAAGTATTGACGAGTATCACGTGGATACTTGTAAAACCGATGTGTTCAGATTTAGCTCGTTTCGGTCTAAAACAGCTTGTTTCGTTGTATTAAGCAAGAATACATGCTTTTCGCGCAGTTATAAGAGAAAAAGTTTTGACGAGTATCACGTGGATACTTGTAAAACCGATGTGTTCAGATTTAGCTCGTTTCGGTCTAAAACAGCTTGTTTCGTTGTATTAAGCACGAATACATGCTTTTCGCGCAGTTATAAGAGAAAAATTTTTGACGAGTATCACGTGGAACACTTGTAATACCGATGTGATGTGATTTAGCTCGTTTCGGTTTAAAACAGCTTGTTTCGCTGTATTAAGCAAGAATACATGCTTTTCGCGCAGTTATAAGAGAAAAAGTTTTGACGCTTATCAGAGGAACACTTGTAAAACCGATGTGTTCAGATTTAACTCTTTTCGGACTAAAACAGCTTGTTTCGTTGTATTAAGCACGAATACATGCTTTTCGCGCAGTTATAAGGGAAAAAGTTTAGACGCGTATCAGAGGAACACTTGTAAAACCTTTGTGTTGTGATTTAGCTCGTTTCGGTCTAAAACAGCTTGTTTCGTTGTATTAAGCACGAATACATGCTTTTCGCGCAGTTATAAGAGAAAAAGTTTTGACGAGTATCACGTGGAACACTTGTAATACCGATGTGTTGTGATTTGGCTCGTTTCGGTCTAAAACAGCTTGTTTCGTTGTATTAAGCAAGAATACATGCTTTTCGCGCAGTTATAAGAGAAAAAGTTTTGACGCGTGTCACAGGGGCACTTGTAAAACCGATGTGTTCAGATTTAGCTCGTTTCGGTCTAAAACAGCTTGTTTCGTTGTATTAAGCACGAATACATGCTTTTCGCGGAGTTATAAGAGAAAAAGTTTTGACGAGTATCACGTGGAACACTTGTAATACCGATGTGTTGTGATTTGGCTCGTTTCGGAATAAAACAGCTTGTTTCGTTGTATTAAGCACGAATACATGCTTTTCGCGCAGTTATAAGGGAAAAAGTTTTGACGCGTATCACATGGACACTTGGAAAACCGATGTGTTCAGATTTAGCTCGTTTTGGTCTAAAACAACTTGTTTCGTTGTATTAAGCACGAATACATGCTTTACGCGCAGTTATAGAAGAAAAAGTTTTGACGCCTATTAGAGAGACACTTGTAAAACCGATGTGTTATGATTTAGCTCGTTTCGGTCTAAAACAGCTTGTTTCGTTGTATTAAGCAAGAATACATGCTTTTCGCGCAGTTATAAGCGAGAAAGTTTTGACGAGTATCACGTGGAACACTTGTAATACCGATGTGTTGTGATTTAGCTCGTTTCGGTCTAAAACAGCTTGTTTCGCTGTATTAAGCAAGAATACATGCTTTTCGCGAAGTTATAAGAGAAAAAGTTTTGACGCGTATCAGAGGAACACTTGTAAAACCGATGTGTTGTGATTTAGCTCATTTCGGTTTAAAACAGCTTGTTTCGTTGTATTAAGCAAGAATACATGCTTTTCGCGCAGTTAAAAGAGAAAAAGTTTTGACGCGTGTCACAGGGACACTTGTAAAACCGATGTGTTCAGATTTAGCTCGTTTCGGTCTAAAACAGCTTGTTTCGTTGTATTAAGCACGAATACATGCTTTTCGCGCAGTTATAAGAGAAAAAGTTTTGACGAGTATCACGTGGAACACTTGTAATACCGATGTGTTGTGATTTGGCTCGTTTCGGTCTAAAACAGCTTGTTTCGTTGTATTAAGCAAGAATACATGCTTTTCGCGCAGTTATAAGAGAAAAAGTTTTGACGCGTATCAGAGGAACACTTGTAAAACCGGTGTTCAGATTTAACTCTTTTCGGACTAAAACAGCTTGTTTCGTTGAATTAAGCACGAATACATGCTTTTCGCGCAGTTATAAGGGAAAAAGTTTTGACGCGTATCACATGGACACTTGGAAAACCGATGTGTTCAGATTTAGCTCGTTTTGGTCTAAAACAGCTTGTTTCGTTGTATTAAGCACGAATACATGCTTTTCGCGCAGTTATAAGAGAAAAAGTTTTGACGCGTATCAAGGAACACTTGTAAAACCGATGTGTTGTGATTTAGCTCGTTTCAGTCTAAAACAGCTTGTTTCGTTGGACTAAGCAAGAATACATGCTTTTCGCGCAGTTATAAGCGAAAAAAGATTTGACGCGTATCAGAGGAACACTTGTAAAACCGATGTGTTCAGATTTAGCTCGTTTCGGTCTAAAACAGCTTGTTTCGTTGTATTAAGCAAGAATACATGCTTTTCGCGCAGTTATAAGAGAAAAAGTTTTGACGCGTATTAGAGAGACACATGTAAAACCGATGTGTTGTGATTTAGCTCGTTTCGGTCTAAAACAGCTTGTTTCGTTGTATTAAGCAAGAATATATGCTTTTCGCGCAGTTATAAGAGAAAAAGTTTTGACGCGTATTAGAGAGACACTTGTAAAACCGATGTGTTGTGATTTAGCTCGTTTCGGTCTAAAACAGCTTGTTTCGTTGTATTAGGCAAGAATACATGCTTTTCGCGCAGTTATAAGAGAAAAAGTTTTGACGAGTATCACGTGGATACTTGTAAAACCGATGTGTTCAGATTTAGCTCGTTTTGGTCTAAAACAGCTTGTTTCGTTGTATTAAGCACGAATACATGCTTTTCGCGCAGTTATAAGAGAAAAAGTTTTGACGAGTATCACGTGGAACACTTGCAATACCGATGTGTTGTGATTTAGCTCGTTTCGGTCTAAAACAGCTTGATTCGCTGTATTAAGCAAGAATACATGCTTTTCGCGCAGTTATAAAAGAAAAAGTTTTGACGCGTATGAGAGGAACACTTGTAAAACCGATGTGTTGTGATTTAGCTCATTTCGGTCTAAAACAGCTTGTTTCGCTGTATTAAGCAAGAATACATGCTTTTCGCGCAGTTATAAGAGAAAAAGTATTGACGAGTATCACGTGGATACTTGTAAAACCGATGTGTTCAGATTTAGCTCGTTTCGGTCTAAAACAGCTTGTTTCGTTGTATTAAGCAAGAATACATGCTTTTCGCGCAGTTATAAGAGAAAAAGTTTTGACGAGTATCACGTGGATACTTGTAAAACCGATGTGTTCAGATTTAGCTCGTTTCGGTCTAAAACAGCTTGTTTCGTTGTATTAAGCACGAATACATGCTTTTCGCGCAGTTATAAGAGAAAAATTTTTGACGAGTATCACGTGGAACACTTGTAATACCGATGTGTTGTGATTTAGCTCGTTTCGGTTTAAAACAGCTTGTTTCGCTGTATTAAGCAAGAATACATGCTTTTCGCGCAGTTATAAGAGAAAAAGTTTTGACGCGTATCAGAGGAACACTTGTAAAACCGATGTGTTCAGATTTAACTCTTTTCGGACTAAAACAGCTTGTTTCGTTGTATTAAGCACGAATACATGCTTTTCGCGCAGTTATAAGAGAAAAAGTTTTGACGAGTATCACGTGGAACACTTGTAATACCGATGTGTTGTGATTTGGCTCGTTTCGGTCTAAAACAGCTTGTTTCGTTGTATTAAGCAAGAATACATGCTTTTCGCGCAGTTATAAGAGAAAAAGTTTTGACGCGTATCAGAGGAACACTTGTAAAACCGATGTGTTCAGATTTAACTCTTTTCGGACTAAAACAGCTTGTTTCGTTGTATTAAGCACGAATACATGCTTTTCGCGCAGTTATAAGGGAAAAAGTTTTGACGAGTATCACGTGGAACACTTGTAATACCGATGTGTTGTGATTTGGCTCGTTTCGGTCTAAAACAGCTTGTTTCGTTGTATTAAGCAAGAATACATGCTTTTCGCGCAGTTATAAGAGAAAAAGTTTTGACGCGTATCACATGGACACTTGGAAAACCGATGTGTTCAGATCTAGCTCGTTTTGGTCTAAAACAGCTTGTTTCGTTGTATTAAGCACGAATACATGCTTTTCGCGCAGTTATAAGAGAAAAAGTTTTGACGCGTATCAGAGGAACACTTGTAAAACCGATGTGTTGTGATTTAGCTCGGTTTGGTCTAAAACAGCTTGTTTCGCTGTATTAAGCAAGAATACATGCTTTTCGCGCATTTATAAGAGAAAAAGTTTTGACGCGTGTCACAGGGACACTTGTAAAACCGATGTGTTCAGATTTCGCTCGTTTCGGTCTAAAACAGCTTGTTTCGTTGTATTTAGCACGAATACATGCTTTTCGCGCAGTTATAAGAGAAAAAGTTTAGACGCGTATCAGAGGAACACTTGTAAAACCGATGTGTTGTGATTTAGCTCGTTTCGGTCTAAAACAGCTTGTTTCGCTGTATTAAGCAAGAATACATGCTTTTCGCGCAGTTATAAGAGAAAAAGTTTTGACGCGTGTCACAGGGACACTTGTAAAACCGATGTGTTCAGATTTAGCTCGTTTCGGTCTAAAACAGCTTGTTTCGTTGTATTAAGCACGAATACATGCTTTACGCGCAGTTATAGAAGAAAAAGTTTTGACGCGTATCAGAGAGACACTTGTAAAACCGATGTGTTGTGATTTAGCTCGTTTCGGTCTAAAACAGCTTGTTTCGTTGTATTAAGCAAGAATACATGCTTTTCGCGCAGTGATAAGAGAAAAAGCTTTAAAGGCGTGTCACAGGAACACTTGTAAAACCGATGTGTTCAGATTTACCTCGTTTCGGTCTAAAACAGCTTGTTTCGTTGGACTAAGCACGAATACATGCTTTTCGCGCAGCTATAAGAGAAAAAAGAGTTGACGCGTATCAGAGGAACACTTGTAAAAGCGATGTGTTGTGATTTAGCTCGTTTCGGTCTAAAACAGCTTGTTTCGCTGTATTAAGCAAGAATACATGCTTTTCGCGCAGTTATAAGAGAAAAAGCTTTAAAGGCGTGTCACAGGAACACTTGTAAAACCGATGTGTTCAGATTTACCTCGTTTCGGTCTAAAACAGCTTGTTTCGTTGTAATAAGCACGAATACATGCTTTTCGCGCAGTTATAAGAGAAAAAGTTTTGACGCGTATCAGAGGAACACTTGTAAAACCGATGTGTTGTGATTTAGCTCGTTTTGGTCTAAAACAGCTTGTTTCGCTGTATTAAGCAGGAATACATGCTTTTCGCGCAGTTATAAGAGAAAAAGTTTTAAAGGCATGTCACAAGGACACCTGTAAAACCGATGTGTTCAGATTTACCTTGTTTCGGTCTAAAACAGCTTGTTTCGTTGGACTAAGCAAGAATACATGCTTTTCGCGCAGTTATAAGAGAAAAAACTTTTGACGCGTATCAGAGGAACACTTGTAAAACCGATGTGTTCAGATTTAGCTCGTTTCGGTCTAAAACAGCTTGTTTCGTTCTATTAAGCAAGAATACATGCTTTTCGCGCAGTTATAAGAGAAAAAGTTTTGACGCGTATTAGAGAGACACTTGTAAAACCGATGTGTTGTGATTTAGCTCGTTTCGGTCTAAAACAGCTTGTTTCGTTGTATTAAGCAAGAATACATGCTTTTCGCGCAGTTATAAGAGAAAAAGTTTTGACGAGTATCACTTGGAACACTTGTAATACCGATGTGTTGTGATTTAGCTCGTTTTGGTCTAAAACAGCTTGATTCGCTGTATTAAGCAAGAATACATGCTTTTCGCGCAGTTATAAAAGAAAAAGTTTTGACGCGTATCAGAGGAACACTTGTAAAACCGATGTGTTGTGATTTAGCTCATTTCGGTCTAAAACAGCTTGTTTCGCTGTATTAAGCAAGAATACATGCTTTTCGCGCAGTTATAAGAGAAAAAGTTTTGACGAGTATCACGTGGATACTTGTAAAACCGATGTGTTCAGATTTAGCTCGTTTCGGTCTAAAACAGCTTGTTTCGTTGTATTAAGCAAGAATACATGCTTTTCGCGCAGTTATAAGAGAAAAAGTTTTGACGCGTATTAGAGAGACACTTGTAAAACCGATGTGTTGTGATTTAGCTCGTTTTGGTCTAAAACAGCTTTAAAACAGTTTTAAAGGCATGTCACAAGGACACATGTAAAACCGATGCGTTCAGATTTAGCTCGTTTCGGTCTAAAACAGCTTGTTTCGTTGTATTAAGCACGAATACATGCTTTTCGCGCAGTTATAAGAGAAAACGTTTTGACTAGTATCACGTGGAACACTTGTAATACCGATGTGTTGTGATTTAGCTTGTTTCGGTCTAAAACAACTTGTTTCGCTGTATTAAGCAAGAATACATGCTTTTCGCGCAGTTATAAGAGAAAAAGTTTTGACGCGTATCAGAGGAACACTTGTAAAACCGATGTGTTGTGATTTAGCTCATTTCGGTCTAAAACAGCTTGTTTCGTTGTATTAGGCAAGAATACATGCTTTTCGCGCAGTTATAAGAGAAAAAGTTTTGACGCGTGTCACAGGGGCACTTGTAAAACCGATGTGTTGTGATTTAGCTCGTTTCGGTCTAAAACAGCTTGTTTCGTTGTATTAAGCAAGAATACATGCTTTTCGCGCAGTTATAAGAGAAAAAGTTTTGACGAGTATCACGTGGATACTTGTAAAACCGATGTGTTCAGATTTAGCTCGTTTCGGTCTAAAACAGCTTGTTTCGTTGTATTAAGCACGAATACATGCTTTTCGCGCAGTTATAAGAGAAAAATTTTTGACGAGTATCACGTGGAACACTTGTAATACCGATGTGTTGTGATTTAGCTCGTTTCGGTTTAAAACAGCTTGTTTCGCTGTATTAAGCAAGAATACATGCTTTTCGCGCAGTTATAAGAGAAAAAGTTTTGACGCGTATCAGAGGAACACTTGTAAAACCGATGTGTTCAGATTTAGCTCGTTTCGGTCTGATACAGCTTGTTTCGTTGTATTAAGCACGAATACATGCTTTTCGCGCAGTTATAAGAGAAAAAGTTTAGACGCGTATCAGAGGAACACTTGTAAAACCTTTGTGTTGTGATTTAGCTCGTTTCGGTCTAAAACAGCTTGTTTCGTTGTATTAAGCAAGAATACATGCTTTTCGCGCAGTTATAAGAGAAAAAGTTTTGACGAGTATCACGTGGATACTTGTAATACCGATGTGTTGTGATTTAGCTCGTTTCGGTCTAAAACAGCTTGTTTCGCTGTATTAAGCAAGAATACATGCTTTTCGCGCAGTTATAAGAGAAAAAGTTTTGACGCGTATCAGAGGAACACTTGTAAAACCGATGTGTTGTGATTTAGCTCATTTCGGTCTACAACAGCTTGTTTCGTTGTATTAAGCAAGAATACATGCTTTTCGCGCAGTTATAAGAGAAAAAGTTTTGACGCGTGTCACAGGGACACTTGTAAAACCGATGTGCTCAGATTTAGCTCGTTTCGGTCTAAAACAGCTTGTTTCGTTGTATTAAGCACGAATACATGCTTTTCGCGCAGTTAAAAGAGAAAAAGTTTTGACGAGTATCACGTGGAACACTTGTAATACCGATGTGTTGTGATTTGGCTCGTTTCGGTCTAAAACAGCTTGTTTCGTTGTATTAAGCAAGAATACATGCTTTTCGCGCAGTTATAAGAGAAAAAGTTTTGACGCGTATCACATGGACACTTGGAAAACCGATGTGTTCAGATCTAGCTCGTTTTGGTCTAAAACAGCTTGTTTCGTTGTATTAAGCACGAATACATGCTTTTCGCGCAGTTATTAGAGAAAAAGTTTTGACGCGTATCAGAGGAACACTTGTAAAACCGATGTGTTGTGATTTAGCTCGTTTCGGTCTAAAACAGCTTGTTTCGCTGTATTAAGCAAGAATACATGCTTTTCGCGCATTTATAAGAGAAAAAGTTTTGACGCGTGTCACAGGGACACTTGTAAAACCGATGTGTTCAGATTTCGCTCGTTTCGGTCTAAAACAGCTTGTTTCGTTGTATTTAGCACGAATACATGCTTTTCGCGCAGTTATAAGATAAAAAAGTTTTGACGCGTATCAGAGGAACACTTGTAAAACCGATGTGTTCAGATTTAGCTCGTTTCGGTCTAAAACAGCTTGTTTCGTTGTATTAAGCAAGAATACATGCTTTTCGCGCAGTTATAAGAGAAAACGTTTTGACGCGTATTAGAGAGACACTTGTAAAACCGATGTGTTGTGATTTAGCTCGTTTCGGTCTAAAACAGCTTGTTTCGTTGTATTAAGCAAGAATACATGCTTTTCGCGCAGTTATAAGAGAAAAAGTTTTGACGGGTATCACGTGGAACACTTGTAATACCGATGTGTTGTGATTTAGCTCGTTTTGTTCAAAAACAGCTTGATTCGCTGTATTAAGCAAGAATACATGCTTTTCGCGCAGTTATAAAAGAAAAAGTTTTGACGCGTATCAGAGGAACACTTGTAAAACCGATGTGTTGTGATTTAGCTCATTTCGGTCTTAAACAGCTTGTTTCGCTGTATTAAGCAAGAATACATGCTTTTCGCGCAGTTATAGGAGAAAAAGTTTTGACGAGTATCACGTGGATACTTGTAAAACCGATGTGTTCAGATTTAGCTCGTTTCGGTCTAAAACAGCTTGTTTCGTTGTATTAAGCAAGAATACATGCTTTTCGCGCAGTTATAAGAGAAAAAGTTTTTACGCGTATTAGAGAGACACTTGTAATACCGATGTGTTGTGATTTGGCTCGTTTCGGTCTAAAACAGCTTGTTTCGTTGTATTAAGCAAGAATACATGCTTTTCGCGCAGTTATAAGAGAAAAAGTTTTGACGCGTATCAGAGGAACACTTGTAAAACCGATGTGTTCAGATTTAACTCTTTTCGGACTAAAACAGCTTGTTTCGTTGTATTAAGCACGAATACATGCTTTTCGCGCAGTTATAAGGGAAAAAGTTTTGACGCGTATCACATGGACACTTGGAAAACCGATGTGTTCAGATTTAGCTCGTTTTGGTCTAAAACAGCTTGTTTCGTTGTATTAAGCACGAATACATGCTTTTCGCGCAGTTATAAGAGAAAAAGTTTTGACGCGTATCAGAGGAACACTTGTAAAACCGATGTGTTGTGATTTAGCTCGTTTCGGTCTAAAACAGCTTGTTTCGTTGGACTAAGCAAGAATACATGCTTTTCGCGCAGTTATAAGCGAAAAAAGTTTTGAGGCGTATCAGAGGAACACTTGTAAAACCGATGTGTTCAGATTTAGCTCGTTTCGGTCTAAAACAGCTTGTTTCGTTGTATTAAGCAAGAATACATGCTTTTCGCGCAGTTATAAGAGAAAAAGTTTTGACGCGTATTAGAGAGACACATGTAAAACCGATGTGTTGTGATTTAGCTCGTTTCGGTCTAAAACAGCTTGTTTCGTTGTATTAAGCAAGAATATATGCTTTTCGCGCAGTTATAAGAGAAAAAGTTTTGACGCGTATTAGAGAGACACTTGTAAAACCGATGTGTTGTGATTTAGCTCGTTTCGGTCTAAAACAGCTTGTTTCGTTGTATTAGGCAAGAATACATGCTTTTCGCGCAGTTATAAGAGAAAAAGTTTTGACGAGTATCACGTGGATACTTGTAAAACCGATGTGTTCAGATTTAGCTCGTTTTGGTCTAAAACAGCTTGTTTCGTTGTATTAAGCACGAATACATGCTTTTCGCGCAGTTATAAGAGAAAAAGTTTTGACGAGTATCACGTGGAACACTTGCAATACCGATGTGTTGTGATTTAGCTCGTTTCGGTCTAAAACAGCTTGATTCGCTGTATTAAGCAAGAATACATGCTTTTCGCGCAGTTATAAAAGAAAAAGTTTTGACGCGTATGAGAGGAACACTTGTAAAACCGATGTGTTGTGATTTAGCTCATTTCGGTCTAAAACAGCTTGTTTCGCTGTATTAAGCAAGAATACATGCTTTTCGCGCAGTTATAAGAGAAAAAGTATTGACGAGTATCACGTGGATACTTGTAAAACCGATGTGTTCAGATTTAGCTCGTTTCGGTCTAAAACAGCTTGTTTCGTTGTATTAAGCAAGAATACATGCTTTTCGCGCAGTTATAAGAGAAAAAGTTTTGACGAGTATCACGTGGATACTTGTAAAACCGATGTGTTCAGATTTAGCTCGTTTCGGTCTAAAACAGCTTGTTTCGTTGTATTAAGCACGAATACATGCTTTTCGCGCAGTTATAAGAGAAAAATTTTTGACGAGTATCACGTGGAACACTTGTAATACCGATGTGATGTGATTTAGCTCGTTTCGGTTTAAAACAGCTTGTTTCGCTGTATTAAGCAAGAATACATGCTTTTCGCGCAGTTATAAGAGAAAAAGTTTTGACGCGTATCAGAGGAACACTTGTAAAACCGATGTGTTCAGATTTAACTCTTTTCGGACTAAAACAGCTTGTTTCGTTGTATTAAGCACGAATACATGCTTTTCGCGCAGTTATAAGGGAAAAAGTTTAGACGCGTATCAGAGGAACACTTGTAAAACCTTTGTGTTGTGATTTAGCTCGTTTCGGTCTAAAACAGCTTGTTTCGTTGTATTAAGCACGAATACATGCTTTTCGCGCAGTTATAAGAGAAAAAGTTTTGACGAGTATCACGTGGAACACTTGTAATACCGATGTGTTGTGATTTGGCTCGTTTCGGTCTAAAACAGCTTGTTTCGTTGTATTAAGCAAGAATACATGCTTTTCGCGCAGTTATAAGAGAAAAAGTTTTGACGCGTGTCACAGGGGCACTTGTAAAACCGATGTGTTCAGATTTAGCTCGTTTCGGTCTAAAACAGCTTGTTTCGTTGTATTAAGCACGAATACATGCTTTTCGCGCAGTTATAAGAGAAAAAGTTTTGACGAGTATCACGTGGAACACTTGTAATACCGATGTGTTGTGATTTGGCTCGTTTCGGACTAAAACAGCTTGTTTCGTTGTATTAAGCACGAATACATGCTTTTCGCGCAGTTATAAGGGAAAAAGTTTTGACGCGTATCACATGGACACTTGGAAAACCGATGTGTTCAGATTTAGCTCGTTTTAGTCTAAAACAGCTTGTTTCGCTGTATTAAGCACGAATACATGCTTTTCGCGCAGTTATAAGAGAAAAAGTTTTGACGCGTATCAGAGGAACACTTGTAAAACCGATGTGTTGTGATTTAGCTCGTTTCGGTCTAAAACAGCTTGTTTCGCTGTATTAAGCAGAAATACATGCTTTTCGCGCAGTGATAAGAGAAAAAGCTTTAAAGGCGTGTCACAGGGACACTTGTAAAACCGATGTGTTCAGATTTACCTCGTTTCGGTCTAAAACAGCTTGTTTCGTTGGACTAAGCAAGAATACATGCTTTTCGCGCAGTTATAAGAGAAAAAAGTTTTGACGCGTATCAGAGGAACACTTGTAAAACCGATGTGTTCAGATTTAGCTCGTTTCGGTCTAAAACAGCTTGTTTCGTTGTATTAAGCAAGAATACATGCTTTTCGCGCAGTTATAAGAGAAAAAGTTTTGACGCGTATTAGAGAGACACTTGTAAAACCGATGTGTTGTGATTTAGCTCGTTTCGGTCTAAAACAGCTTGTTTCGTTGTATTAAGCAAGAATACATGCTTTTCGCGCAGTTATAAGAGAAAAAGTTTTGACGAGTATCACGTGGATACTTGTAAAACCGATGTGTTCAGATTTAGCTCGTTTCGGTCTAAAACAGCTTGTTTCGTTGTATTAAGCACGAATACATGCTTTTCGCGCAGTTAAAAGAGAAAAAGTTTTCACGAGTATCACGTGGAACACTTGTAATACCGATGTGTTGTGATTTAGCTCGTTTCGGTCTAAAACAGCTTGTTTCGCTGTATTAAGCAAGAATACATGCTTTTCGCGCCGTTATAAGAGAAAAAGTTTTGACGCGTATCAGAGGAACACTTGTAAAACCGATGTGTTGTGATTTAGCTCGTTTCGGTGTAAAACAACTTGTTTCGTAGTATTAAGCAAGAATACATGCTTTTCGCGCAGTTATAAGAGAAAAAGTTTTGACGCGTATTAGAGGAACACTTGTAAAACCTTTGTGTTGTGATTTAGCTCGTTTTGGTCTAAAACAGCTTGTTTCGCTGTATTAAGCAAGAATACATGCTTTTCGCGCAGTTATAAGAGAAAAAGTTTTGACGCGTGTCACAGGGACACTTGTAAAACCGATGTGTTCAGATTTAGCTCGTTTCGGTCTAAAACAACTTGTTTCGTTGTATTAAGCACGAATACATGCTTTACGCGCAGTTATAGAAGAAAAAGTTTTGACGCCTATTAGAGAGACACTTGTAAAACCGATGTGTTATGATTTAGCTCGTTTCGGTCTAAAACAGCTTGTTTCGTTGTATTAAGCAAGAATACATGCTTTTCGCGCAGTTATAAGCGAGAAAGTTTTGACGAGTATCACGTGGATACTTGTAAAACCGATGTGTTCAGATTTAGCTCGTTTTGGTCTAAAACAGCTTGTTTCGTTGTATTAAGCAAGAATACATGCTTTACGCGCAGTTATAGAAGAAAAAGTTTTGACGCGTATCAGAGAGACACTTGTAAAACCGATGTGTTGTGATTTAGCTCGTTTCGGTCTAAAACAGCTTGTTTCGTTGTATTAAGCAAGAATACATGCTTTTCGCGCAGTTATAAGAGAAAAAGTTTTGACGAGTATCACGTGGATACTTGTAAAACCGAAGTGTTCAGATTTAGCTCGTTTCGGTCTAAAACAGCTTGTTTCGTTGTATTAAGCACGAATACATGCTTTTCGCGCAGTTATAAGAGAAAACTTTTTGACGAGTATCACGTGGAACACTTGTAATACCGATGTGTTGTGATTTAGCTCGTTTCGGTCTAAAACAGCTTGTTTCGCTGTATTAAGCAAGAATACATGCTTTTCGCGAAGTTATAAGAGAAAAAGTTTTGACGCGTATCAGAGGAACACTTGTAAAACCGATGTGTTGTGATTTAGCTCATTTCGGTTTAAAACAGCTTGTTTCGTTGTATTAAGCAAGAATACATGCTTTTCGCGCAGTTAAAAGAGAAAAAGTTTTGACGCGTGTCACAGGGACACTTGTAAAACCGATGTGTTCAGATTTAGCTCGTTTCGGTCTAAAACAGCTTGTTTCGTTGTATTAAGCACGAATACATGCTTTTCGCGCAGTTATAAGAGAAAAAGTTTTGACGAGTATCACGTGGAACACTTGTAATACCGATGTGTTGTGATTTGGCTCGTTTCGGTCTAAAACAGCTTGTTTCGTTGTATTAAGCAAGAATACATGCTTTTCGCGCAGTTATAAGAGAAAAAGTTTTGACGCGTATCAGAGGAACACTTGTAAAACCGGTGTTCAGATTTAACTCTTTTCGGACTAAAACAGCTTGTTTCGTTGTATTAAGCACGAATACATGCTTTTCGCGCAGTTATAAGGGAAAAAGTTTTGACGCGTATCACATGGACACTTGGAAAACCGATGTGTTCAGATTTAGCTCGTTTTGGTCTAAAACAGCTTGTTTCGTTGTATTAAGCACGAATACATGCTTTTCGCGCAGTTATAAGAGAAAAAGTTTTGACGCGTATCAGAGGAACACTTGTAAAACCGATGTGTTGTGATTTAGCTCGTTTCAGTCTAAAACAGCTTGTTTCGTTGGACTAAGCAAGAATACATGCTTTTCGCGCAGTTATAAGCGAAAAAAGTTTTGACGCGTATCAGAGGAACACTTGTAAAACCGATGTGTTCAGATTTAGCTCGTTTCGGTCTAAAACAGCTTGTTTCGTTGTATTAAGCAAGAATACATGCTTTTCGCGCAGTTATAAGAGAAAAAGTTTTGACGCGTATTAGAGACACATGTAAAACCGATGTGTTGTGATTTAGCTCGTTTCGGTCTAAAACAGCTTGTTTCGTTGTATTAAGCAAGAATATATGCTTTTCGCGCAGTTATAAGAGAAAAAGTTTTGACGCGTATTAGAGAGACACTTGTAAAACCGATGTGTTGTGATTTAGCTCGTTTCGGTCTAAAACAGCTTGTTTCGTTGTATTAGGCAAGAATACATGCTTTTCGCGCAGTTATAAGAGAAAAAGTTTTGACGAGTATCACGTGGATACTTGTAAAACCGATGTGTTCAGATTTAGCTCGTTTTGGTCTAAAACAGCTTGTTTCGTTGTATTAAGCACGAATACATGCTTTTCGCGCAGTTATAAGAGAAAAAGTTTTGACGAGTATCACGTGGAACACTTGCAATACCGATGTGTTGTGATTTAGCTCGTTTCGGTCTAAAACAGCTTGATTCGCTGTATTAAGCAAGAATACATGCTTTTCGCGCAGTTATAAAAGAAAAAGTTTTGACGCGTATGAGAGGAACACTTGTAAAACCGATGTGTTGTGATTTAGCTCATTTCGGTCTAAAACAGCTTGTTTCGCTGTATTAAGCAAGAATACATGCTTTTCGCGCAGTTATAAGAGAAAAAGTATTGACGAGTATCACGTGGATACTTGTAAAACCGATGTGTTCAGATTTAGCTCGTTTCGGTCTAAAACAGCTTGTTTCGTTGTATTAAGCAAGAATACATGCTTTTCGCGCAGTTATAAGAGAAAAAGTTTTGACGAGTATCACGTGGATACTTGTAAAACCGATGTGTTCAGATTTAGCTCGTTTCGGTCTAAAACAGCTTGTTTCGTTGTATTAAGCACGAATACATGCTTTTCGCGCAGTTATAAGAGAAAAATTTTTGACGAGTATCACGTGGAACACTTGTAATACCGATGTGTTGTGATTTAGCTCGTTTCGGTTTAAAACAGCTTGTTTCGCTGTATTAAGCAAGAATACATGCTTTTCGCGCAGTTATAAGAGAAAAAGTTTTGACGCGTATCAGAGGAACACTTGTAAAACCGATGTGTTCAGATTTAACTCTTTTCGGACTAAAACAGCTTGTTTCGTTGTATTAAGCACGAATACATGCTTTTCGCGCAGTTATAAGGGAAAAAGTTTAGACGCGTATCAGAGGAACACTTGTAAAACCTTTGTGTTGTGATTTAGCTCGTTTCGGTCTAAAACAGCTTGTTTCGTTGTATTAAGCACGAATACATGCTTTTCGCGCAGTTATAAGAGAAAAAGTTTTGACGAGTATCACGTGGAACACTTGTAATACCGATGTGTTGTGATTTGGCTCGTTTCGGTCTAAAACAGCTTGTTTCGTTGTATTAAGCAAGAATACATGCTTTTCGCGCAGTTATAAGAGAAAAAATTTTGACGCGTATCAGAGGAACACTTGTAAAACCGATGTGTTCAGATTTAACTCTTTTCGGACTAAAACAGCTTGTTTCGTTGTATTAAGCACGAATACATTCTTTTCGCGCAGTTATAAGGGAAAAAGTTTTGACGAGTATCACGTGGAACACTTGTAATACCGATGTGTTGTGATTTGGCTCGTTTCGGTCTAAAACAGCTTGTTTCGTTGTATTAAGCAAGAATACATGCTTTTCGCGCAGTTATAAGAGAAAAAGTTTTGACGCGTATCACATGGACACTTGGAAAACCGATGTGTTCAGATCTAGCTCGTTTTGGTCTAAAACAGCTTGTTTCGTTGTATTAAGCACGAATACATGCTTTTCGCGCAGTTATAAGAGAAAAAGTTTTGACGCGTATCAGAGGAACACTTGTAAAACCGATGTGTTGTGATTTAACTCTTTTCGGACTAAAACAGCTTGTTTCGTTGTATTAAGCACGAATACATGCTTTTCGCGCAGTTATAAGGGAAAAAGTTTTGACGAGTATCACGTGGAACACTTGTAATACCGATGTGTTGTGATTTAGCTCGTTTCGGTCTAAAACAGCTTGATTCGCTGTATTAAGCAAGAATACATGCTTTTCGCGCAGTTATAAAAGAAAAAGTTTTGACGCGTATCAGAGGAACACTTGTAAAACCGATGTTTTGTGATTTAGCTCATTTCGGTCTAAAACAGCTTGTTTCGCTGTATTAAGCAAGAATACATGCTTTTCGCGCATTTATAAGAGAAAAAGTTTTGACGCGTGTCACAGGGACACTTGTAAAACCGATGTGTTCAGATTTCGCTCGTTTCGGTCTAAAACAGCTTGTTTCGTTGTATTTAGCACGAATACATGCTTTTCGCGCAGTTATAAGAGAAAAAAGTTTTGACGCGTATCAGAGGAACACTTGTAAAACCGATGTGTTCAGATTTAGCTCGTTTCGGTCTAAAACAGCTTGTTTCGTTGTATTAAGCAAGAATACATGCTTTTCGCGCAGTTATAAGAGAAAACGTTTTGACGCGTATTAGAGAGACACTTGTAAAACCGATGTGTTGTGATTTAGCTCGTTTCGGTCTAAAACAGCTTGTTTCGTTGTATTAAGCAAGAATACATGCTTTTCGCGCAGTTATAAGAGAAAACGTTTTGACGCGTATCAGAGGAACACTTGTAAAACCGATGTGTTCAGATTTAACTCTTTTCGGACTAAAACAGCTTGTTTCGTTGTATTAAGCACGAATACATGCTTTTCGCGCAGTTATAAGGGAAAAAGTTTTGACGAGTATCACGTGGAACACTTGTAATACCGATGTGTTGTGATTTAGCTCGTTTCGGTCTAAAACAGCTTGATTCGCTGTATTAAGCAAGAATACATGCTTTTCGCGCAGTTATAAAAGAAAAAGTTTTGACGCGTATCAGAGGAACACTTGTAAAACCGATGTTTTGTGATTTAGCTCATTTCGGTCTAAAACAGCTTGTTTCGCTGTATTAAGCAAGAATACATGCTTTTCGCGCATTTATAAGAGAAAAAGTTTTGACGCGTGTCACAGGGACACTTGTAAAACCGATGTGTTCAGATTTCGCTCGTTTCGGTCTAAAACAGCTCGTTTCGTTGTATTTAGCACGAATACATGCTTTTCGCGCAGTTATAGGAGAAAAAAGTTTTGACGCGTATCAGAGGAACACTTGTAAAACCGATGTGTTCAGATTTAGCTCGTTTCGGTCTAAAACAGCTTGTTTCGTTGTATTAAGCAAGAATACATGCTTTTCGCGCAGTTATAAGAGAAAACGTTTTGACGCGTATTAGAGAGACACTTGTAAAACCGATGTGTTGTGATTTAGCTCGTTTCGGTCTAAAACAGCTTGTTTCGTTGTATTAAGCAAGAATACATGCTTTTCGCGCAGTTATAAGAGAAAAAGTTTTGACGGGTATCACGTGGAACACTTGTAATACCGATGTGTTGTGATTTAGCTCGTTTTGTTCAAAAACAGCTTGATTCGCTGTATTAAGCAAGAATACATGCTTTTCGCGCAGTTATAAAAGAAAAAGTTTTGACGCGTATCAGAGGAACACTTGTAAAACCGATGTGTTGTGATTTAGCTCATTTCGGTCTTAAACAGCTTGTTTCGCTGTATTAAGCAAGAATACATGCTTTTCGCGCAGTTATAGGAGAAAAAGTTTTGACGAGTATCACGTGGATACTTGTAAAACCGATGTGTTCAGATTTAGCTCGTTTCGGTCTAAAACAGCTTGTTTCGTTGTATTAAGCAAGAATACATGCTTTTCGCGCAGTTATAAGAGAAAAAGTTTTTACGCGTATTAGAGAGACACTTGTAATACCGATGTGTTGTGATTTGGCTCGTTTCGGTCTAAAACAGCTTGTTTCGTTGTATTAAGCAAGAATACATGCTTTTCGCGCAGTTATAAGAGAAAAAGTTTTGACGCGTATCAGAGGAACACTTGTAAAACCGATGTGTTCAGATTTAACTCTTTTCGGACTAAAACAGCTTGTTTCGTTGTATTAAGCACGAATACATGCTTTTCGCGCAGTTATAAGGGAAAAAGTTTTGACGCGTATCACATGGACACTTGGAAAACCGATGTGTTCAGATTTAGCTCGTTTTGGTCTAAAACAGCTTGTTTCGTTGTATTAAGCACGAATACATGCTTTTCGCGCAGTTATAAGAGAAAAAGTTTTGACGCGTATCAGAGGAACACTTGTAAAACCGATGTGTTGTGATTTAGCTCGTTTCGGTCTAAAACAGCTTGTTTCGTTGGACTAAGCAAGAATACATGCTTTTCGCGCAGTTATAAGCGAAAAAAGTTTTGAGGCGTATCAGAGGAACACTTGTAAAACCGATGTGTTCAGATTTAGCTCGTTTCGGTCTAAAACAACTTGTTTCGTTGTATTAAGCAAGAATACATGCTTTTCGCGCAGTTATAAGAGAAAAAGTTTTGACGCGTATTAGAGAGACACATGTAAAACCGATGTGTTGTGATTTAGCTCGTTTCGGTCTAAAACAGCTTGTTTCGTTGTATTAAGCAAGAATATATGCTTTTCGCGCAGTTATAAGAGAAAAAGTTTTGACGCGTATTAGAGAGACACTTGTAAAACCGATGTGTTGTGATTTAGCTCGTTTCGGTCTAAAACAGCTTGTTTCGTTGTATTAGGCAAGAATACATGCTTTTCGCGCAGTTATAAGAGAAAAAGTTTTGACGAGTATCACGTGGATACTTGTAAAACCGATGTGTTCAGATTTAGTCGTTTTGGTCTAAAACAGCTTGTTTCGTTGTATTAAGCACGAATACATGCTTTTCGCGCAGTTATAAGAGAAAAAGTTTTGACGAGTATCACGTGGAACACTTGCAATACCGATGTGTTGTGATTTAGCTCGTTTCGGTCTAAAACAGCTTGATTCGCTGTATTAAGCAAGAATACATGCTTTTCGCGCAGTTATAAAAGAAAAAGTTTTGACGCGTATGAGAGGAACACTTGTAAAACCGATGTGTTGTGATTTAGCTCATTTCGGTCTAAAACAGCTTGTTTCGCTGTATTAAGCAAGAATACATGCTTTTCGCGCAGTTATAAGAGAAAAAGTATTGACGAGTATCACGTGGATACTTGTAAAACCGATGTGTTCAGATTTAGCTCGTTTCGGTCTAAAACAGCTTGTTTCGTTGTATTAAGCAAGAATACATGCTTTTCGCGCAGTTATAAGAGAAAAAGTTTTGACGAGTATCACGTGGATACTTGTAAAACCGATGTGTTCAGATTTAGCTCGTTTTGGTCTAAAACAGCTTGTTTCGTTGTATTAAGCACGAATACATGCTTTTCGCGCAGTTATAAGAGAAAAAGTTTTGACGAGTATCACGTGGAACACTTGCAATACCGATGTGTTGTGATTTAGCTCGTTTCGGTCTAAAACAGCTTGATTCGCTGTATTAAGCAAGAATACATGCTTTTCGCGCAGTTATAAAAGAAAAAGTTTTGACGCGTATGAGAGGAACACTTGTAAAACCGATGTGTTGTGATTTAGCTCATTTCGGTCTAAAACAGCTTGTTTCGCTGTATTAAGCAAGAATACATGCTTTTCGCGCAGTTATAAGAGAAAAAGTATTGACGAGTATCACGTGGATACTTGTAAAACCGATGTGTTCAGATTTAGCTCGTTTCGGTCTAAAACAGCTTGTTTCGTTGTATTAAGCAAGAATACATGCTTTTCGCGCAGTTATAAGAGAAAAAGTTTTGACGAGTATCACGTGGATACTTGTAAAACCGATGTGTTCAGATTTAGCTCGTTTCGGTCTAAAACAGCTTGTTTCGTTGTATTAAGCACGAATACATGCTTTTCGCGCAGTTATAAGAGAAAAATTTTTGACGAGTATCACGTGGAACACTTGTAATACCGATGTGATGTGATTTAGCTCGTTTCGGTTTAAAACAGCTTGTTTCGCTGTATTAAGCAAGAATACATGCTTTTCGCGCAGTTATAAGAGAAAAAGTTTTGACGCGTATCAGAGGAACACTTGTAAAACCGATGTGTTCAGATTTAACTCTTTTCGGACTAAAACAGCTTGTTTCGTTGTATTAAGCACGAATACATGCTTTTCGCGCAGTTATAAGGGAAAAAGTTTAGACGCGTATCAGAGGAACACTTGTAAAACCTTTGTGTTGTGATTTAGCTCGTTTCGGTCTAAAACAGCTTGTTTCGTTGTATTAAGCACGAATACATGCTTTTCGCGCAGTTATAAGAGAAAAAGTTTTGACGAGTATCACGTGGAACACTTGTAATACCGATGTGTTGTGATTTGGCTCGTTTCGGTCTAAAACAGCTTGTTTCGTTGTATTAAGCAAGAATACATGCTTTTCGCGCAGTTATAAGAGAAAAAGTTTTGACGCGTGTCACAGGGGCACTTGTAAAACCGATGTGTTCAGATTTAGCTCGTTTCGGTCTAAAACAGCTTGTTTCGTTGTATTAAGCACGAATACATGCTTTTCGCGCAGTTATAAGAGAAAAAGTTTTGACGAGTATCACGTGGAACACTTGTAATACCGATGTGTTGTGATTTGGCTCGTTTCGGACTAAAACAGCTTGTTTCGTTGTATTAAGCACGAATACATGCTTTTCGCGCAGTTATAAGGGAAAAAGTTTTGACGCGTATCACATGGACACTTGGAAAACCGATGTGTTCAGATTTAGCTCGTTTTGGTCTAAAACAGCTTGTTTCGCTGTATTAAGCACGAATACATGCTTTTCGCGCAGTTATAAGAGAAAAAGTTTTGACGCGTATCAGAGGAACACTTGTAAAACCGATGTGTTGTGATTTAGCTCGTTTCGGTCTAAAACAGCTTGTTTCGCTGTATTAAGCAGAAATACATGCTTTTCGCGCAGTGATAAGAGAAAAAGCTTTAAAGGCGTGTCACAGGGACACTTGTAAAACCGATGTGTTCAGATTTACCTCGTTTCGGTCTAAAACAGCTTGTTTCGTTGGACTAAGCAAGAATACATGCTTTTCGCGCAGTTATAAGAGAAAAAAGTTTTGACGCGTATCAGAGGAACACTTGTAAAACCGATGTGTTCAGATTTAGCTCGTTTCGGTCTAAAACAGCTTGTTTCGTTGTATTAAGCAAGAATACATGCTTTTCGCGCAGTTATAAGAGAAAAAGTTTTGACGCGTATTAGAGAGACACTTGTAAAACCGATGTGTTGTGATTTAGCTCGTTTCGGTCTAAAACAGCTTGTTTCGTTGTATTAAGCAAGAATACATGCTTTTCGCGCAGTTATAAGAGAAAAAGTTTTGACGAGTATCACGTGGATACTTGTAAAACCGATGTGTTCAGATTTAGCTCGTTTCGGTCTAAAACAGCTTGTTTCGTTGTATTAAGCACGAATACATGCTTTTCGCGCAGTTAAAAGAGAAAAAGTTTTCACGAGTATCACGTGGAACACTTGTAATACCGATGTGTTGTGATTTAGCTCGTTTCGGTCTAAAACAGCTTGTTTCGCTGTATTAAGCAAGAATACATGCTTTTCGCGCCGTTATAAGAGAAAAAGTTTTGACGCGTATCAGAGGAACACTTGTAAAACCGATGTGTTGTGATTTAGCTCGTTTCGGTGTAAAACAACTTGTTTCGTAGTATTAAGCAAGAATACATGCTTTTCGCGCAGTTATAAGAGAAAAAGTTTTGACGCGTATTAGAGGAACACTTGTAAAACCTTTGTGTTGTGATTTAGCTCGTTTTGGTCTAAAACAGCTTGTTTCGCTGTATTAAGCAAGAATACATGCTTTTCGCGCAGTTATAAGAGAAAAAGTTTTGACGCGTGTCACAGGGACACTTGTAAAACCGATGTGTTCAGATTTAGCTCGTTTCGGTCTAAAACAACTTGTTTCGTTGTATTAAGCACGAATACATGCTTTACGCGCAGTTATAGAAGAAAAAGTTTTGACGCCTATTAGAGAGACACTTGTAAAACCGATGTGTTATGATTTAGCTCGTTTCGGTCTAAAACAGCTTGTTTCGTTGTATTAAGCAAGAATACATGCTTTTCGCGCAGTTATAAGCGAGAAAGTTTTGACGAGTATCACGTGGATACTTGTAAAACCGATGTGTTCAGATTTAGCTCGTTTTGGTCTAAAACAGCTTGTTTCGTTGTATTAAGCAAGAATACATGCTTTACGCGCAGTTATAGAAGAAAAAGTTTTGACGCGTATCAGAGAGACACTTGTAAAACCGATGTGTTGTGATTTAGCTCGTTTCGGTCTAAAACAGCTTGTTTCGTTGTATTAAGCAAGAATACATGCTTTTCGCGCAGTTATAAGAGAAAAAGTTTTGACGAGTATCACGTGGATACTTGTAAAACCGAAGTGTTCAGATTTAGCTCGTTTCGGTCTAAAACAGCTTGTTTCGTTGTATTAAGCACGAATACATGCTTTTCGCGCAGTTATAAGAGAAAACTTTTTGACGAGTATCACGTGGAACACTTGTAATACCGATGTGTTGTGATTTAGCTCGTTTCGGTCTAAAACAGCTTGTTTCGCTGTATTAAGCAAGAATACATGCTTTTCGCGAAGTTATAAGAGAAAAAGTTTTGACGCGTATCAGAGGAACACTTGTAAAACCGATGTGTTGTGATTTAGCTCATTTCGGTTTAAAACAGCTTGTTTCGTTGTATTAAGCAAGAATACATGCTTTTCGCGCAGTTAAAAGAGAAAAAGTTTTGACGCGTGTCACAGGGACACTTGTAAAACCGATGTGTTCAGATTTAGCTCGTTTCGGTCTAAAACAGCTTGTTTCGTTGTATTAAGCACGAATACATGCTTTTCGCGCAGTTATAAGAGAAAAAGTTTTGACGAGTATCACGTGGAACACTTGTAATACCGATGTGTTGTGATTTGGCTCGTTTCGGTCTAAAACAGCTTGTTTCGTTGTATTAAGCAAGAATACATGCTTTTCGCGCAGTTATAAGAGAAAAAGTTTTGACGCGTATCAGAGGAACACTTGTAAAACCGGTGTTCAGATTTAACTCTTTTCGGACTAAAACAGCTTGTTTCGTTGTATTAAGCACGAATACATGCTTTTCGCGCAGTTATAAGGGAAAAAGTTTTGACGCGTATCACATGGACACTTGGAAAACCGATGTGTTCAGATTTAGCTCGTTTTGGTCTAAAACAGCTTGTTTCGTTGTATTAAGCACGAATACATGCTTTTCGCGCAGTTATAAGAGAAAAAGTTTTGACGCGTATCAGAGGAACACTTGTAAAACCGATGTGTTGTGATTTAGCTCGTTTCAGTCTAAAACAGCTTGTTTCGTTGGACTAAGCAAGAATACATGCTTTTCGCGCAGTTATAAGCGAAAAAAGTTTTGACGCGTATCAGAGGAACACTTGTAAAACCGATGTGTTCAGATTTAGCTCGTTTCGGTCTAAAACAGCTTGTTTCGTTGTATTAAGCAAGAATACATGCTTTTCGCGCAGTTATAAGAGAAAAAGTTTTGACGCGTATTAGAGACACATGTAAAACCGATGTGTTGTGATTTAGCTCGTTTCGGTCTAAAACAGCTTGTTTCGTTGTATTAAGCAAGAATATATGCTTTTCGCGCAGTTATAAGAGAAAAAGTTTTGACGCGTATTAGAGAGACACTTGTAAAACCGATGTGTTGTGATTTAGCTCGTTTCGGTCTAAAACAGCTTGTTTCGTTGTATTAGGCAAGAATACATGCTTTTCGCGCAGTTATAAGAGAAAAAGTTTTGACGAGTATCACGTGGATACTTGTAAAACCGATGTGTTCAGATTTAGCTCGTTTTGGTCTAAAACAGCTTGTTGCGTTGTATTAAGCACGAATACATGCTTTTCGCGCAGTTATAAGAGAAAAAGTTTTGACGAGTATCACGTGGAACACTTGCAATACCGATGTGTTGTGATTTAGCTCGTTTCGGTCTAAAACAGCTTGATTCGCTGTATTAAGCAAGAATACATGCTTTTCGCGCAGTTATAAAAGAAAAAGTTTTGACGCGTATGAGAGGAACACTTGTAAAACCGATGTGTTGTGATTTAGCTCATTTCGGTCTAAAACAGCTTGTTTCGCTGTATTAAGCAAGAATACATGCTTTTCGCGCAGTTATAAGAGAAAAAGTATTGACGAGTATCACGTGGATACTTGTAAAACCGATGTGTTCAGATTTAGCTCGTTTCGGTCTAAAACAGCTTGTTTCGTTGTATTAAGCAAGAATACATGCTTTTCGCGCAGTTATAAGAGAAAAAGTTTTGACGAGTATCACGTGGATACTTGTAAAACCGATGTGTTCAGATTTAGCTCGTTTCGGTCTAAAACAGCTTGTTTCGTTGTATTAAGCACGAATACATGCTTTTCGCGCAGTTATAAGAGAAAAATTTTTGACGAGTATCACGTGGAACACTTGTAATACCGATGTGTTGTGATTTAGCTCGTTTCGGTTTAAAACAGCTTGTTTCGCTGTATTAAGCAAGAATACATGCTTTTCGCGCAGTTATAAGAGAAAAAGTTTTGACGCGTATCAGAGGAACACTTGTAAAACCGATGTGTTCAGATTTAACTCTTTTCGGACTAAAACAGCTTGTTTCGTTGTATTAAGCACGAATACATGCTTTTCGCGCAGTTATAAGGGAAAAAGTTTAGACGCGTATCAGAGGAACACTTGTAAAACCTTTGTGTTGTGATTTAGCTCGTTTCGGTCTAAAACAGCTTGTTTCGTTGTATTAAGCACGAATACATGCTTTTCGCGCAGTTATAAGAGAAAAAGTTTTGACGAGTATCACGTGGAACACTTGTAATACCGATGTGTTGTGATTTGGCTCGTTTCGGTCTAAAACAGCTTGTTTCGTTGTATTAAGCAAGAATACATGCTTTTCGCGCAGTTATAAGAGAAAAAGTTTTGACGCGTATCAGAGGAACACTTGTAAAACCGATGTGTTCAGATTTAACTCTTTTCGGACTAAAACAGCTTGTTTCGTTGTATTAAGCACGAATACATTCTTTTCGCGCAGTTATAAGGGAAAAAGTTTTGACGAGTATCACGTGGAACACTTGTAATACCGATGTGTTGTGATTTGGCTCGTTTCGGTCTAAAACAGCTTGTTTCGTTGTATTAAGCAAGAATACATGCTTTTCGCGCAGTTATAAGAGAAAAAGTTTTGACGCGTATCACATGGACACTTGGAAAACCGATGTGTTCAGATCTAGCTCGTTTTGGTCTAAAACAGCTTGTTTCGTTGTATTAAGCACGAATACATGCTTTTCGCGCAGTTATAAGAGAAAAAGTTTTGACGCGTATCAGAGGAACACTTGTAAAACCGATGTGTTGTGATTTAACTCTTTTCGGACTAAAACAGCTTGTTTCGTTGTATTAAGCACGAATACATGCTTTTCGCGCAGTTATAAGGGAAAAAGTTTTGACGAGTATCACGTGGAACACTTGTAATACCGATGTGTTGTGATTTAGCTCGTTTCGGTCTAAAACAGCTTGATTCGCTGTATTAAGCAAGAATACATGCTTTTCGCGCAGTTATAAAAGAAAAAGTTTTGACGCGTATCAGAGGAACACTTGTAAAACCGATGTTTTGTGATTTAGCTCATTTCGGTCTAAAACAGCTTGTTTCGCTGTATTAAGCAAGAATACATGCTTTTCGCGCATTTATAAGAGAAAAAGTTTTGACGCGTGTCACAGGGACACTTGTAAAACCGATGTGTTCAGATTTCGCTCGTTTCGGTCTAAAACAGCTTGTTTCGTTGTATTTAGCACGAATACATGCTTTTCGCGCAGTTATAAGAGAAAAAAGTTTTGACGCGTATCAGAGGAACACTTGTAAAACCGATGTGTTCAGATTTAGCTCGTTTCGGTCTAAAACAGCTTGTTTCGTTGTATTAAGCAAGAATACATGCTTTTCGCGCAGTTATAAGAGAAAACGTTTTGACGCGTATTAGAGAGACACTTGTAAAACCGATGTGTTGTGATTTAGCTCGTTTCGGTCTAAAACAGCTTGTTTCGTTGTATTAAGCAAGAATACATGCTTTTCGCGCAGTTATAAGAGAAAACGTTTTGACGCGTATCAGAGGAACACTTGTAAAACCGATGTGTTCAGATTTAACTCTTTTCGGACTAAAACAGCTTGTTTCGTTGTATTAAGCACGAATACATGCTTTTCGCGCAGTTATAAGGGAAAAAGTTTTGACGAGTATCACGTGGAACACTTGTAATACCGATGTGTTGTGATTTAGCTCGTTTCGGTCTAAAACAGCTTGATTCGCTGTATTAAGCAAGAATACATGCTTTTCGCGCAGTTATAAAAGAAAAAGTTTTGACGCGTATCAGAGGAACACTTGTAAAACCGATGTTTTGTGATTTAGCTCATTTCGGTCTAAAACAGCTTGTTTCGCTGTATTAAGCAAGAATACATGCTTTTCGCGCATTTATAAGAGAAAAAGTTTTGACGCGTGTCACAGGGACACTTGTAAAACCGATGTGTTCAGATTTCGCTCGTTTCGGTCTAAAACAGCTTGTTTCGTTGTATTTAGCACGAATACATGCTTTTCGCGCAGTTATAGGAGAAAAAAGTTTTGACGCGTATCAGAGGAACACTTGTAAAACCGATGTGTTCAGATTTAGCTCGTTTCGGTCTAAAACAGCTTGTTTCGTTGTATTAAGCAAGAATACATGCTTTTCGCGCAGTTATAAGAGAAAACGTTTTGACGCGTATTAGAGAGACACTTGTAAAACCGATGTGTTGTGATTTAGCTCGTTTCGGTCTAAAACAGCTTGTTTCGTTGTATTAAGCAAGAATACATGCTTTTCGCGCAGTTATAAGAGAAAAAGTTTTGACGGGTATCACGTGGAACACTTGTAATACCGATGTGTTGTGATTTAGCTCGTTTTGTTCAAAAACAGCTTGATTCGCTGTATTAAGCAAGAATACATGCTTTTCGCGCAGTTATAAAAGAAAAAGTTTTGACGCGTATCAGAGGAACACTTGTAAAACCGATGTGTTGTGATTTAGCTCATTTCGGTCTTAAACAGCTTGTTTCGCTGTATTAAGCAAGAATACATGCTTTTCGCGCAGTTATAGGAGAAAAAGTTTTGACGAGTATCACGTGGATACTTGTAAAACCGATGTGTTCAGATTTAGCTCGTTTCGGTCTAAAACAGCTTGTTTCGTTGTATTAAGCAAGAATACATGCTTTTCGCGCAGTTATAAGAGAAAAAGTTTTTACGCGTATTAGAGAGACACTTGTAATACCGATGTGTTGTGATTTGGCTCGTTTCGGTCTAAAACAGCTTGTTTCGTTGTATTAAGCAAGAATACATGCTTTTCGCGCAGTTATAAGAGAAAAAGTTTTGACGCGTATCAGAGGAACACTTGTAAAACCGATGTGTTCAGATTTAACTCTTTTCGGACTAAAACAGCTTGTTTCGTTGTATTAAGCACGAATACATGCTTTTCGCGCAGTTATAAGGGAAAAAGTTTTGACGCGTATCACATGGACACTTGGAAAACCGATGTGTTCAGATTTAGCTCGTTTTGGTCTAAAACAGCTTGTTTCGTTGTATTAAGCACGAATACATGCTTTTCGCGCAGTTATAAGAGAAAAAGTTTTGACGCGTATCAGAGGAACACTTGTAAAACCGATGTGTTGTGATTTAGCTCGTTTCGGTCTAAAACAGCTTGTTTCGTTGGACTAAGCAAGAATACATGCTTTTCGCGCAGTTATAAGCGAAAAAAGTTTTGAGGCGTATCAGAGGAACACTTGTAAAACCGATGTGTTCAGATTTAGCTCGTTTCGGTCTAAAACAGCTTGTTTCGTTGTATTAAGCAAGAATACATGCTTTTCGCGCAGTTATAAGAGAAAAAGTTTTGACGCGTATTAGAGAGACACATGTAAAACCGATGTGTTGTGATTTAGCTCGTTTCGGTCTAAAACAGCTTGTTTCGTTGTATTAAGCAAGAATATATGCTTTTCGCGCAGTTATAAGAGAAAAAGTTTTGACGCGTATTAGAGAGACACTTGTAAAACCGATGTGTTGTGATTTAGCTCGTTTCGGTCTAAAACAGCTTGTTTCGTTGTATTAGGCAAGAATACATGCTTTTCGCGCAGTTATAAGAGAAAAAGTTTTGACGAGTATCACGTGGATACTTGTAAAACCGATGTGTTCAGATTTAGTCGTTTTGGTCTAAAACAGCTTGTTTCGTTGTATTAAGCACGAATACATGCTTTTCGCGCAGTTATAAGAGAAAAAGTTTTGACGAGTATCACGTGGAACACTTGCAATACCGATGTGTTGTGATTTAGCTCGTTTCGGTCTAAAACAGCTTGATTCGCTGTATTAAGCAAGAATACATGCTTTTCGCGCAGTTATAAAAGAAAAAGTTTTGACGCGTATGAGAGGAACACTTGTAAAACCGATGTGTTGTGATTTAGCTCATTTCGGTCTAAAACAGCTTGTTTCGCTGTATTAAGCAAGAATACATGCTTTTCGCGCAGTTATAAGAGAAAAAGTATTGACGAGTATCACGTGGATACTTGTAAAACCGATGTGTTCAGATTTAGCTCGTTTCGGTCTAAAACAGCTTGTTTCGTTGTATTAAGCAAGAATACATGCTTTTCGCGCAGTTATAAGAGAAAAAGTTTTGACGAGTATCACGTGGATACTTGTAAAACCGATGTGTTCAGATTTAGCTCGTTTCGGTCTAAAACAGCTTGTTTCGTTGTATTAAGCACGAATACATGCTTTTCGCGCAGTTATAAGAGAAAAATTTTTGACGAGTATCACGTGGAACACTTGTAATACCGATGTGATGTGATTTAGCTCGTTTCGGTTTAAAACAGCTTGTTTCGCTGTATTAGGCAAGAATACATGCTTTTCGCGCAGTTATAAGAGAAAACGTTTTGACGCGTATCAGAGGAACACTTGTAAAACCGATGTGTTCAGATTTAACTCTTTTCGGACTAAAACAGCTTGTTTCGTTGTATTAAGCACGAATACATGCTTTTCGCGCAGTTATAAGGGAAAAAGTTTAGACGCGTATCAGAGGAACACTTGTAAAACCTTTGTGTTGTGATTTAGCTCGTTTCGGTCTAAAACAGCTTGTTTCGTTGTATTAAGCACGAATACATGCTTTTCGCGCAGTTATAAGAGAAAAAGTTTTGACGAGTATCACGTGGAACACTTGTAATACCGATGTGTTGTGATTTGGCTCGTTTCGGTCTAAAACAGCTTGTTTCGTTGTATTAAGCAAGAATACATGCTTTTCGCGCAGTTATAAGAGAAAAAGTTTTGACGCGTGTCACAGGGGCACTTGTAAAACCGATGTGTTAAGATTTAGCTCGTTTCGGTCTAAAACAGCTTGTTTCGTTGTATTAAGCACGAATACATGCTTTTCGCGCAGTTATAAGAGAAAAAGTTTTGACGAGTATCACGTGGAACACTTGTAATACCGATGTGTTGTGATTTGGCTCGTTTCGGACTAAAACAGCTTGTTTCGTTGTATTAAGCACGAATACATGCTTTTCGCGCAGTTATAAGGGAAAAAGTTTTGACGCGTATCACATGGACACTTGGAAAACCGATGTGTTCAGATTTAGCTCGTTTTGGTCTAAAACAGCTTGTTTCGCTGTATTAAGCACGAATACATGCTTTTCGCGCAGTTATAAGAGAAAAAGTTTTGACGCGTATCAGAGGAACACTTGTAAAACCGATGTGTTGTGATTTAGCTCGTTTCGGTCTAAAACAGCTTGTTTCGCTGTATTAAGCAGAAATACATGCTTTTCGCGCAGTGATAAGAGAAAAAGCTTTAAAGGCGTGTCACAGGGACACTTCTAAAACCGGTGTTCAGATTTACCTCGTTTCGGTCTAAAACAGCTTGTTTCGTTGGACTAAGCAAGAATACATGCTTTTCGCGCAGTTATAAGAGAAAAAAGTTTTGACGCGTATCAGAGGAACACTTGTAAAACCGATGTGTTCAGATTTAGCTCGTTTCGGTCTAAAACAGCTTGTTTCGTTGTATTAAGCAAGAATACATGCTTTTCGCGCAGTTATAAGAGAAAAAGTTTTGACGCGTATTAGAGAGACACTTGTAAAACCGATGTGTTGTGATTTAGCTCGTTTCGGTCTAAAACAGCTTGTTTC
Organism: Amblyomma americanum; assembly: GCF_052857255.1. Lineage (NCBI taxonomy): Eukaryota > Metazoa > Arthropoda > Arachnida > Ixodida > Ixodidae > Amblyomma > Amblyomma americanum. Next base: position 2,014,831 of record NW_027526488.1, on the reverse strand, counting down.
GTTGTATTAAGCAAGAATACATGCTTTTCGCGCAGTTATAAGAGAAAAAGTTTTGACGAGTATCACGTGGATACTTGTAAAACCGATGTGTTCAGATTTAGCTCGTTTCGGTCTAAAACAGCTTGTTTCGTTGTATTAAGCACGAATACATGCTTTTCGCGCAGTTAAAAGAGAAAAAGTTTTCACGAGTATCACGTGGAACACTTGTAATACCGATGTGTTGTGATTTAGCTCGTTTCGGTCTAAAACAGCTTGTTTCGCTGTATTAAGCAAGAATACATGCTTTTCGCGCCGTTATAAGAGAAAAAGTTTTGACGCGTATCAGAGGAACACTTGTAAAACCGATGTGTTGTGATTTAGCTCGTTTCGGTGTAAAACAACTTGTTTCGTAGTATTAAGCAAGAATACATGCTTTTCGCGCAGTTATAAGAGAAAAAGTTTTGACGCGTATTAGAGGAACACTTGTAAAACCTTTGTGTTGTGATTTAGCTCGTTTTGGTCTAAAACAGCTTGTTTCGCTGTATTAAGCAAGAATACATGCTTTTCGCGCAGTTATAAGAGAAAAAGTTTTGACGCGTGTCACAGGGACACTTGTAAAACCGATGTGTTCAGATTTAGCTCGTTTCGGTCTAAAACAACTTGTTTCGTTGTATTAAGCACGAATACATGCTTTACGCGCAGTTATAGAAGAAAAAGTTTTGACGCCTATTAGAGAGACACTTGTAAAACCGATGTGTTATGATTTAGCTCGTTTCGGTCTAAAACAGCTTGTTTCGTTGTATTAAGCAAGAATACATGCTTTTCGCGCAGTTATAAGCGAGAAAGTTTTGACGAGTATCACGTGGATACTTGTAAAACCGATGTGTTCAGATTTAGCTCGTTTTGGTCTAAAACAGCTTGTTTCGTTGTATTAAGCAAGAATACATGCTTTACGCGCAGTTATAGAAGAAAAAGTTTTGACGCGTATCAGAGAGACACTTGTAAAACCGATGTGTTGTGATTTAGCTCGTTTCGGTCTAAAACAGCTTGTTTCGTTGTATTAAGCAAGAATACATGCTTTTCGCGCAGTTATAAGAGAAAAAGTTTTGACGAGTATCACGTGGATACTTGTAAAACCGAAGTGTTCAGATTTAGCTCGTTTCGGTCTAAAACAGCTTGTTTCGTTGTATTAAGCACGAATACATGCTTTTCGCGCAGTTATAAGAGAAAACTTTTTGACGAGTATCACGTGGAACACTTGTAATACCGATGTGTTGTGATTTAGCTCGTTTCGGTCTAAAACAGCTTGTTTCGCTGTATTAAGCAAGAATACATGCTTTTCGCGAAGTTATAAGAGAAAAAGTTTTGACGCGTATCAGAGGAACACTTGTAAAACCGATGTGTTGTGATTTAGCTCATTTCGGTTTAAAACAGCTTGTTTCGTTGTATTAAGCAAGAATACATGCTTTTCGCGCAGTTAAAAGAGAAAAAGTTTTGACGCGTGTCACAGGGACACTTGTAAAACCGATGTGTTCAGATTTAGCTCGTTTCGGTCTAAAACAGCTTGTTTCGTTGTATTAAGCACGAATACATGCTTTTCGCGCAGTTATAAGAGAAAAAGTTTTGACGAGTATCACGTGGAACACTTGTAATACCGATGTGTTGTGATTTGGCTCGTTTCGGTCTAAAACAGCTTGTTTCGTTGTATTAAGCAAGAATACATGCTTTTCGCGCAGTTATAAGAGAAAAAGTTTTGACGCGTATCAGAGGAACACTTGTAAAACCGGTGTTCAGATTTAACTCTTTTCGGACTAAAACAGCTTGTTTCGTTGTATTAAGCACGAATACATGCTTTTCGCGCAGTTATAAGGGAAAAAGTTTTGACGCGTATCACATGGACACTTGGAAAACCGATGTGTTCAGATTTAGCTCGTTTTGGTCTAAAACAGCTTGTTTCGTTGTATTAAGCACGAATACATGCTTTTCGCGCAGTTATAAGAGAAAAAGTTTTGACGCGTATCAGAGGAACACTTGTAAAACCGATGTGTTGTGATTTAGCTCGTTTCAGTCTAAAACAGCTTGTTTCGTTGGACTAAGCAAGAATACATGCTTTTCGCGCAGTTATAAGCGAAAAAAGTTTTGACGCGTATCAGAGGAACACTTGTAAAACCGATGTGTTCAGATTTAGCTCGTTTCGGTCTAAAACAGCTTGTTTCGTTGTATTAAGCAAGAATACATGCTTTTCGCGCAGTTATAAGAGAAAAAGTTTTGACGCGTATTAGAGAGACACATGTAAAACCGATGTGTTGTGATTTAGCTCGTTTCGGTCTAAAACAGCTTGTTTCGTTGTATTAAGCAAGAATATATGCTTTTCGCGCAGTTATAAGAGAAAAAGTTTTGACGCGTATTAGAGAGACACTTGTAAAACCGATGTGTTGTGATTTAGCTCGTTTCGGTCTAAAACAGCTTGTTTCGTTGTATTAGGCAAGAATACATGCTTTTCGCGCAGTTATAAGAGAAAAAGTTTTGACGAGTATCACGTGGATACTTGTAAAACCGATGTGTTCAGATTTAGCTCGTTTTGGTCTAAAACAGCTTGTTTCGTTGTATTAAGCACGAATACATGCTTTTCGCGCAGTTATAAGAGAAAAAGTTTTGACGAGTATCACGTGGAACACTTGCAATACCGATGTGTTGTGATTTAGCTCGTTTCGGTCTAAAACAGCTTGATTCGCTGTATTAAGCAAGAATACATGCTTTTCGCGCAGTTATAAAAGAAAAAGTTTTGACGCGTATGAGAGGAACACTTGTAAAACCGATGTGTTGTGATTTAGCTCATTTCGGTCTAAAACAGCTTGTTTCGCTGTATTAAGCAAGAATACATGCTTTTCGCGCAGTTATAAGAGAAAAAGTATTGACGAGTATCACGTGGATACTTGTAAAACCGATGTGTTCAGATTTAGCTCGTTTCGGTCTAAAACAGCTTGTGTCGTTGTATTAAGCAAGAATACATGCTTTTCGCGCAGTTATAAGAGAAAAAGTTTTGACGAGTATCACGTGGATACTTGTAAAACCGATGTGTTCAGATTTAGCTCGTTTCGGTCTAAAACAGCTTGTTTCGTTGTATTAAGCACGAATACATGCTTTTCGCGCAGTTATAAGAGAAAAATTTTTGACGAGTATCACGTGGAACACTTGTAATACCGATGTGTTGTGATTTAGCTCGTTTCGGTTTAAAACAGCTTGTTTCGCTGTATTAAGCAAGAATACATGCTTTTCGCGCAGTTATAAGAGAAAAAGTTTTGACGCGTATCAGAGGAACACTTGTAAAACCGATGTGTTCAGATTTAACTCTTTTCGGACTAAAACAGCTTGTTTCGTTGTATTAAGCACGAATACATGCTTTTCGCGCAGTTATAAGGGAAAAAGTTTAGACGCGTATCAGAGGAACACTTGTAAAACCTTTGTGTTGTGATTTAGCTCGTTTCGGTCTAAAACAGCTTGTTTCGTTGTATTAAGCACGAATACATGCTTTTCGCGCAGTTATAAGAGAAAAAGTTTTGACGAGTATCACGTGGAACACTTGTAATACCGATGTGTTGTGATTTGGCTCGTTTCGGTCTAAAACAGCTTGTTTCGTTGTATTAAGCAAGAATACATGCTTTTCGCGCAGTTATAAGAGAAAAAGTTTTGACGCGTATCAGAGGAACACTTGTAAAACCGATGTGTTCAGATTTAACTCTTTTCGGACTAAAACAGCTTGTTTCGTTGTATTAAGCACGAATACATGCTTTTCGCGCAGTTATAAGGGAAAAAGTTTTGACGAGTATCACGTGGAACACTTGTAATACCGATGTGTTGTGATTTGGCTCGTTTCGGTCTAAAACAGCTTGTTTCGTTGTATTAAGCAAGAATACATGCTTTTCGCGCAGTTATAAGAGAAAAAGTTTTGACGCGTATCACATGGACACTTGGAAAACCGATGTGTTCAGATCTAGCTCGTTTTGGTCTAAAACAGCTTGTTTCGTTGTATTAAGCACGAATACATGCTTTTCGCGCAGTTATAAGAGAAAAAGTTTTGACGCGTATCAGAGGAACACTTGTAAAACCGATGTGTTGTGATTTAGCTCGGTTTGGTCTAAAACAGCTTGTTTCGCTGTATTAAGCAAGAATACATGCTTTTCGCGCATTTATAAGAGAAAAAGTTTTGACGCGTGTCACAGGGACACTTGTAAAACCGATGTGTTCAGATTTCGCTCGTTTCGGTCTAAAACAGCTTGTTTCGTTGTATTTAGCACGAATACATGCTTTTCGCGCAGTTATAAGAGAAAAAGTTTAGACGCGTATCAGAGGAACACTTGTAAAACCGATGTGTTGTGATTTAGCTCGTTTCGGTCTAAAACAGCTTGTTTCGCTGTATTAAGCAAGAATACATGCTTTTCGCGCAGTTATGAGAGAAAAAGTTTTGACGCGTGTCACAGGGACACTTGTAAAACCGATGTGTTCAGATTTAGCTCGTTTCGGTCTAAAACAGCTTGTTTCGTTGTATTAAGCACGAATACATGCTTTACGCGCAGTTATAGAAGAAAAAGTTTTGACGCGTATCAGAGAGACACTTGTAAAACCGATGTGTTGTGATTTAGCTCGTTTCAGTCTAAAACAGCTTGTTTCGTTGTATTAAGCAAGAATACATGCTTTTCGCGCAGTGATAAGAGAAAAAGCTTTAAAGGCGTGTCACAGGAACACTTGTAAAACCGATGTGTTCAGATTTACCTCGTTTCGGTCTAAAACAGCTTGTTTCGTTGGAATAAGCACGAATACATGCTTTTCGTGCAGCTATAAGAGAAAAAAGAGTTGACGCGTATCAGAGGAACACTTGTAAAAGCGATGTGTTGTGATTTAGCTCGTTTCGGTCTAAAACAGCTTGTTTCGCTGTATTAAGCAAGAATACATGCTTTTCGCGCAGTTATAAGAGAAAAAGCTTTAAAGGCGTGTCACAGGAACACTTGTAAAACCGATGTGTTCAGATTTACCTCGTTTCGGTCTAAAACAGCTTGTTTCGTTGTAATAAGCACGAATACATGCTTTTCGCGCAGTTATAAGAGAAAAAGTTTTGACGCGTATCAGAGGAACACTTGTAAAACCGATGTGTTGTGATTTAGCTCGTTTTGGTCTAAAACAGCTTGTTTCGCTGTATTAAGCAGGAATACATGCTTTTCGCGCAGTTATAAGAGAAAAAGTTTTAAAGGCATGTCACAAGGACACCTGTAAAACCGATGTGTTCAGATTTACCTTGTTTCGGTCTAAAACAGCTTGTTTCGTTGGACTAAGCAAGAATACATGCTTTTCGCGCAGTTATAAGAGAAAAAAGTTTTGACGCGTATCAGAGGAACACTTGTAAAACCGATGTGTTCAGATTTAGCTCGTTTCGGTCTAAAACAGCTTGTTTCGTTCTATTAAGCAAGAATACATGCTTTTCGCGCAGTTATAAGAGAAAAAGTTTTGACGCGTATTAGAGAGACACTTGTAAAACCGATGTGTTGTGATTTAGCTCGTTTCGGTCTAAAACAGCTTGTTTCGTTGTATTAAGCAAGAATACATGCTTTTCGCGCAGTTATAAGAGAAAAAGTTTTGACGAGTATCACGTGGAACACTTGTAATACCGATGTGTTGTGATTTAGCTCGTTTTGGTCTAAAACAGCTTGATTCGCTGTATTAAGCAAGAATACATGCTTTTCGCGCAGTTATAAAAGAAAAAGTTTTGACGCGTATCAGAGGAACACTTGTAAAACCGATGTGTTGTGATTTAGCTCATTTCGGTCTAAAACAGCTTGTTTCGCTGTATTAAGCAAGAATACATGCTTTTCGCGCAGTTATAAGAGAAAAAGTTTTGACGAGTATCACGTGGATACTTGTAAAACCGATGTGTTCAGATTTAGCTCGTTTCGGTCTAAAACAGCTTGTTTCGTTGTATTAAGCAAGAATACATGCTTTTCGCGCAGTTATAAGAGAAAAAGTTTTGACGCGTATTAGAGAGACACTTGTAAAACCGATGTGTTGTGATTTAGCTCGTTTCGGTCTAAAACAGCTTGTTTCGCTGTATTAAGCAAGAATACATGCTTTTCGCGCCGTTATAAGAGAAAAAGTTTTGACGCGTATCAGAGGAACACTTGTAAAACCGATGTGTTGTGATTTAGCTCATTTCGGTCTAAAACAGCTTGTATCGCTGTATTAAGCAAGAATACATGCTTTTCGCGCAGTTATAAGAGAAAAAGTTTTGACGCGTATCAGAGGAACACTTGTAAAACCGATGTGTTGTGATTTAGCTCGTTTTGGTCTAAAACAGCTTGTTTCGCTGTATTAAGCAGGAATACATGCTTTTCGCGCAGTTATAAGAGAAAAAGTTTTAAAGGCATGTCACAAGGACACCTGTAAAACCGATGTGTTCAGATTTACCTTGTTTCGGTCTAAAACAGCTTGTTTCGTTGGACTAAGCAAGAATACATGCTTTTCGCGCAGTTATAAGAGAAAAAAGTTTTGACGCGTATCAGAGGAACACTTGTAAAACCGATGTGTTCAGATTTAGCTCGTTTCGGTCTAAAACAGCTTGTTTCGTTCTATTAAGCAAGAATACATGCTTTTCGCGCAGTTATAAGAGAAAAAGTTTTGACGCGTATTAGAGAGACACTTGTAAAACCGATGTGTTGTGATTTAGCTCGTTTCGGTCTAAAACAGCTTGTTTCGTTGTATTAAGCAAGAATACATGCTTTTCGCGCAGTTATAAGAGAAAAAGTTTTGACGAGTATCACGTGGAACACTTGTAATACCGATGTGTTGTGATTTAGCTCGTTTTGGTCTAAAACAGCTTGATTCGCTGTATTAGGCAAGAATACATGCTTTTCGCGCAGTTATAAAAGAAAAAGTTTTGACGCGTATCAGAGGAACACTTGTAAAACCGATGTGTTGTGATTTAGCTCATTTCGGTCTAAAACAGCTTGTTTCGCTGTATTAAGCAAGAATACATGCTTTTCGCGCAGTTATAAGAGAAAAAGTTTTGACGAGTATCACGTGGATACTTGTAAAACCGATGTGTTCAGATTTAGCTCGTTTCGGTCTAAAACAGCTTGTTTCGTTGTATTAAGCAAGAATACATGCTTTTCGCGCAGTTATAAGAGAAAAAGTTTTGACGCGTATTAGAGAGACACTTGTAAAACCGATGTGTTGTGATTTAGCTCGTTTCGGTCTAAAACAGCTTGTTTCGCTGTATTAAGCAAGAATACATGCTTTTCGCGCCGTTATAAGAGAAAAAGTTTTGACGCGTATCAGAGGAACACTTGTAAAACCGATGTGTTGTGATTTAGCTCATTTCGGTCTAAAACAGCTTGTATCGCTGTATTAAGCAAGAATACATGCTTTTCGCGCAGTTATAAGAGAAAAAGTTTTGACGCTTATCAGAGGAACACTTGTAAAACCGATGTGTTGTGATTTAGCTCGTTTTGGTCTAAAACAGCTTTAAAACAGTTTTAAAGGCATGTCACAAGGACACATGTAAAACCGATGCGTTCAGATTTAGCTCGTTTCGGTCTAAAACAGCTTGTTTCGTTGTATTAAGCACGAATACATGCTTTTCGCGCAGTTATAAGAGAAAACGTTTTGACTAGTATCACGTGGAACACTTGTAATACCGATGTGTTGTGATTTAGCTTGTTTCGGTCTAAAACAACTTGTTTCGCTGTATTAAGCAAGAATACATGCTTTTCGCGCAGTTATAAGAGAAAAAGTTTTGACGCGTATCAGAGGAACACTTGTAAAACCGATGTGTTGTGATTTAGCTCATTTCGGTCTAAAACAGCTTGTTTCGTTGTATTAGGCAAGAATACATGCTTTTTGCGCAGTTATAAGAGAAAAAGTTTTGACGCGTGTCACAGGGGCACTTGTAAAACCGATGTGTTGTGATTTAGCTCGTTTCGGTCTAAAACAGCTTGTTTCGTTGTATTAAGCAAGAATACATGCTTTTCGCGCAGTTATAAGAGAAAAAGTTTTGACGAGTATCACGTGGATACTTGTAAAACCGATGTGTTCAGATTTAGCTCGTTTCGGTCTAAAACAGCTTGTTTCGTTGTATTAAGCACGAATACATGCTTTTCGCGCAGTTATAAGAGAAAAATTTTTGACGAGTATCACGTGGAACACTTGTAATACCGATGTGTTGTGATTTAGCTCGTTTCGGTTTAAAACAGCTTGTTTCGCTGTATTAAGCAAGAATACATGCTTTTCGCGCAGTTATAAGAGAAAAAGTTTTGACGCGTATCAGAGGAACACTTGTAAAACCGATGTGTTCAGATTTAGCTCGTTTCGGTCTGAAACAGCTTGTTTCGCTGTATTAAGCACGAATACATGCTTTTCGGGCAGTTATAAGAGAAAACGTTTAGACGCGTATCAGAGGAACACTTGTAAAACCTTTGTGTTGTGATTTAGCTCGTTTCGGTCTAAAACAGCTTGTTTCGTTGTATTAAGCAAGAATACATGCTTTTCGCGCAGTTATAAGAGAAAAAGTTTTGACGAGTATCACAGGGACACTTGTAAAACCGATGTGCTCAGATTTAGCTCGTTTCGGTCTAAAACAGCTTGTTTTGTTGTATTAAGCACGAATACATGCTTTTCGCGCAGTTATAAGAGAAAAAGTTTTGACGAGTATCACGTGGAACACTTGTAATACCGATGTGTTGTGATTTGGCTCGTTTCGGTCTAAAACAGCTTGTTTCGTTGTATTAAGCAAGAATACATGCTTTTCGCGCAGTTATAAGAGAAAAAGTTTTGACGCGTATCACATGGACACTTGGAAAACCGATGTGTTCAGATCTAGCTCGTTTTGGTCTAAAACAGCTTGTTTCGTTGTATTAAGCAAGAATACATGCTTTTCGCGCAGTTATAAGAGAAAAAGTTTTGACGCGTATTAGAGAGACACTTGTAAAACCGATGTGTTGTGATTTAGCTCGTTTCGGTCTAAAACAGCTTGTTTCGTTGTATTAAGCAAGAATACATGCTTTTCGCGCAGTTATAAGAGAAAAAGTTTTGACGAGTATCACGTGGAACACTTGTAATACCGATGTGTTGTGATTTAGCTCGTTTTGGTCTAAAACAGCTTGATTCGCTGTATTAGGCAAGAATACATGCTTTTCGCGCAGTTATAAAAGAAAAAGTTTTGACGCGTATCAGAGGAACACTTGTAAAACCGATGTGTTGTGATTTAGCTCATTTCGGTCTAAAACAGCTTGTTTCGCTGTATTAAGCAAGAATACATGCTTTTCGCGCAGTTATAAGAGAAAAAGTTTTGACGAGTATCACGTGGATACTTGTAAAACCGATGTGTTCAGATTTAGCTCGTTTCGGTCTAAAACAGCTTGTTTCGTTGTATTAAGCAAGAATACATGCTTTTCGCGCAGTTATAAGAGAAAAAGTTTTGACGCGTATTAGAGAGACACTTGTAAAACCGATGTGTTGTGATTTAGCTCGTTTCGGTCTAAAACAGCTTGTTTCGCTGTATTAAGCAAGAATACATGCTTTTCGCGCCGTTATAAGAGAAAAAGTTTTGACGCGTATCAGAGGAACACTTGTAAAACCGATGTGTTGTGATTTAGCTCATTTCGGTCTAAAACAGCTTGTATCGCTGTATTAAGCAAGAATACATGCTTTTCGCGCAGTTATAAGAGAAAAAGTTTTGACGCGTATCAGAGGAACACTTGTAAAACCGATGTGTTGTGATTTAGCTCGTTTTGGTCTAAAACAGCTTTAAAACAGTTTTAAAGGCATGTCACAAGGACACATGTAAAACCGATGCGTTCAGATTTAGCTCGTTTCGGTCTAAAACAGCTTGTTTCGTTGTATTAAGCACGAATACATGCTTTTCGCGCAGTTATAAGAGAAAACGTTTTGACTAGTATCACGTGGAACACTTGTAATACCGATGTGTTGTGATTTAGCTTGTTTCGGTCTAAAACAACTTGTTTCGCTGTATTAAGCAAGAATACATGCTTTTCGCGCAGTTATAAGAGAAAAAGTTTTGACGCGTATCAGAGGAACACTTGTAAAACCGATGTGTTGTGATTTAGCTCATTTCGGTCTAAAACAGCTTGTTTCGTTGTATTAGGCAAGAATACATGCTTTTTGCGCAGTTATAAGAGAAAAAGTTTTGACGCGTGTCACAGGGGCACTTGTAAAACCGATGTGTTGTGATTTAGCTCGTTTCGGTCTAAAACAGCTTGTTTCGTTGTATTAAGCAAGAATACATGCTTTTCGCGCAGTTATAAGAGAAAAAGTTTTGACGAGTATCACGTGGATACTTGTAAAACCGATGTGTTCAGATTTAGCTCGTTTCGGTCTAAAACAGCTTGTTTCGTTGTATTAAGCACGAATACATGCTTTTCGCGCAGTTATAAGAGAAAAATTTTTGACGAGTATCACGTGGAACACTTGTAATACCGATGTGTTGTGATTTAGCTCGTTTCGGTTTAAAACAGCTTGTTTCGCTGTATTAAGCAAGAATACATGCTTTTCGCGCAGTTATAAGAGAAAAAGTTTTGACGCGTATCAGAGGAACACTTGTAAAACCGATGTGTTCAGATTTAGCTCGTTTCGGTCTGAAACAGCTTGTTTCGCTGTATTAAGCACGAATACATGCTTTTCGCGCAGTTATAAGAGAAAACGTTTAGACGCGTATCAGAGGAACACTTGTAAAACCTTTGTGTTGTGATTTAGCTCGTTTCGGTCTAAAACAGCTTGTTTCGTTGTATTAAGCAAGAATACATGCTTTTCGCGCAGTTATAAGAGAAAAAGTTTTGACGAGTATCACAGGGACACTTGTAAAACCGATGTGCTCAGATTTAGCTCGTTTCGGTCTAAAACAGCTTGTTTTGTTGTATTAAGCACGAATACATGCTTTTCGCGCAGTTATAAGAGAAAAAGTTTTGACGAGTATCACGTGGAACACTTGTAATACCGATGTGTTGTGATTTGGCTCGTTTCGGTCTAAAACAGCTTGTTTCGTTGTATTAAGCAAGAATACATGCTTTTCGCGCAGTTATAAGAGAAAAAGTTTTGACGCGTATCACATGGACACTTGGAAAACCGATGTGTTCAGATCTAGCTCGTTTTGGTCTAAAACAGCTTGTTTCGTTGTATTAAGCACGAATACATGCTTTTCGCGCAGTTATTAGAGAAAAAGTTTTGACGCGTATCAGAGGAACACTTGTAAAACCGATGTGTTGTGATTTAGCTCGTTTCGGTCTAAAACAGCTTGTTTCGCTGTATTAAGCAAGAATACATGCTTTTCGCGCATTTATAAGAGAAAAAGTTTTGACGCGTGTCACAGGGACACTTGTAAAACCGATGTGTTCAGATTTCGCTCGTTTCGGTCTAAAACAGCTTGTTTCGTTGTATTTAGCACGAATACATGCTTTTCGCGCAGTTATAAGAGAAAAAAGTTTTGACGCGTATCAGAGGAACACTTGTAAAACCGATGTGTTCAGATTTAGCTCGTTTCGGTCTAAAACAGCTTGTTTCGTTGTATTAAGCAAGAATACATGCTTTTCGCGCAGTTATAAGAGAAAACGTTTTGACGCGTATTAGAGAGACACTTGTAAAACCGATGTGTTGTGATTTAGCTCGTTTCGGTCTAAAACAGCTTGTTTCGTTGTATTAAGCAAGAATACATGCTTTTCGCGCAGTTATAAGAGAAAAAGTTTTGACGCGTATTAGAGAGACACTTGTAAAACCGATGTGTTGTGATTTAGCTCGTTTCGGTCTAAAACAGCTTGTTTCGTTGTATTAGGCAAGAATACACGCTTTTCGCGCAGTTATAAGAGAAAAAGTTTTGACGAGTATCACGTGGATACTTGTAAAACCGATGTGTTCAGATTTAGCTCGTTTTGGTCTAAAACAGCTTGTTTCGTTGTATTAAGCACGAATACATGCTTTTCGCGCAGTTATAAGAGAAGAAGTTTTGACGAGTATCACGTGGAACACTTGCAATACCGATGTGTTGTGATTTAGCTCGTTTCGGTCTAAAACAGCTTGATTCGCTGTATTAAGCAAGAATACATGCTTTTCGCGCAGTTATAAAAGAAAAAGTTTTGACGCGTATGAGAGGAACACTTGTAAAACCGATGTGTTGTGATTTAGCTCATTTCGGTCTAAAACAGCTTGTTTCGCTGTATTAAGCAAGAATACATGCTTTTCGCGCAGTTATAAGAGAAAAAGTATTGACGAGTATCACGTGGATACTTGTAAAACCGATGTGTTCAGATTTAGCTCGTTTCGGTCTAAAACAGCTTGTTTCGTTGTATTAAGCAAGAATACATGCTTTTCGCGCAGTTATAAGAGAAAAAGTTTTGACGAGTATCACGTGGATACTTGTAAAACCGATGTGTTCAGATTTAGCTCGTTTCGGTCTAAAACAGCTTGTTTCGTTGTATTAAGCACGAATACATGCTTTTCGCGCAGTTATAAGAGAAAAATTTTTGACGAGTATCACGTGGAACACTTGTAATACCGATGTGATGTGATTTAGCTCGTTTCGGTTTAAAACAGCTTGTTTCGCTGTATTAAGCAAGAATACATGCTTTTCGCGCAGTTATAAGAGAAAAAGTTTTGACGCGTATCTGAGGAACACTTGTAAAACCGATGTGTTCAGATTTAACTCTTTTCGGACTAAAACAGCTTGTTTCGTTGTATTAAGCACGAATACATGCTTTTCGCGCAGTTATAAGGGAAAAAGTTTAGACGCGTATCAGAGGAACACTTGTAAAACCTTTGTGTTGTGATTTAGCTCGTTTCGGTCTAAAACAGCTTGTTTCGTTGTATTAAGCACGAATACATGCTTTTCGCGCAGTTATAAGAGAAAAAGTTTTGACGAGTATCACGTGGAACACTTGTAATACCGATGTGTTGTGATTTGGCTCGTTTCGGTCTAAAACAGCTTGTTTCGTTGTATTAAGCAAGAATACATGCTTTTCGCGCAGTTATAAGAGAAAAAGTTTTGACGCGTATCAGAGGAACACTTGTAAAACCGATGTGTTCAGATTTAACTCTTTTCGGACTAAAACAGCTTGTTTCGTTGTATTAAGCACGAATACATGCTTTTCGCGCAGTTATAAGGGAAAAAGTTTTGACGAGTATCACGTGGAACACTTGTAATACCGATGTGTTGTGATTTGGCTCGTTTCGGTCTAAAACAGCTTGTTTCGTTGTATTAAGCAAGAATACATGCTTTTCGCGCAGTTATAAGAGAAAAAGTTTTGACGCGTATCACATGGACACTTGGAAAACCGATGTGTTCAGATCTAGCTCGTTTTGGTCTAAAACAGCTTGTTTCGTTGTATTAAGCACGAATACATGCTTTTCGCGCAGTTATAAGAGAAAAAGTTTTGACGCGTATCAGAGGAACACTTGTAAAACCGATGTGTTGTGATTTAGCTCGTTTTGGTCTAAAACAGCTTGTTTCGCTGTATTAAGCAAGAATACATGCTTTTCGCGCATTTATAAGAGAAAAAGTTTTGACGCGTGTCACAGGGACACTTGTAAAACCGATGTGTTCAGATTTCGCTCGTTTCGGTCTAAAACAGCTTGTTTCGTTGTATTTAGCACGAATACATGCTTTTCGCGCAGTTATAAGAGAAAAAGTTTAGACGCGTATCAGAGGAACACTTGTAAAACCGATGTGTTGTGATTTAGCTCGTTTCGGTCTAAAACAGCTTGTTTCGCTGTATTAAGCAAGAATACATGCTTTTCGCGCAGTTATAAGAGAAAAAGTTTTGACGCGTGTCACAGGGACACTTGTAAAACCGATGTGTTCAGATTTAGCTCGTTTCGGTCTAAAACAGCTTGTTTTGTTGTATTAAGCAAGAATACATGCTTTTCGCGCAGTTATAAGAGAAAAAGTTTTGACGAGTATCACGTGGATACTTGTAAAACCGATGTGTTCAGATTTAGCTCGTTTCGGTCTAAAACAGCTTGTTTCGTTGTATTAAGCACGAATACATGCTTTTCGCGCAGTTATAAGAGAAAAATTTTTGACGAGTATCACGTGGAACACTTGTAATACCGATGTGTTGTGATTTAGCTCGTTTCGGTTTAAAACAGCTTGTTTCGCTGTATTAAGCAAGAATACATGCTTTTCGCGCAGTTATAAGAGAAAAAGTTTTGACGCGTATCAGAGGAACACTTGTAAAACCGATGTGTTCAGATTTAGCTCGTTTCGGTCTGAAACAGCTTGTTTCGCTGTATTAAGCACGAATACATGCTTTTCGCGCAGTTATAAGAGAAAAAGTTTAGACGCGTATCAGAGGAACACTTGTAAAACCTTTGTGTTGTGATTTAGCTCGTTTCGGTCTAAAACAGCTTGTTTCGTTGTATTAAGCAAGAATACATGCTTTTCGCGCAGTTATAAGAGAAAAAGTTTTGACGAGTATCACAGGGACACTTGTAAAACCGATGTGCTCAGATTTAGCTCGTTTCGGTCTAAAACAGCTTGTTTCGTTGTATTAAGCACGAATACATGCTTTTCGCGCAGTTATAAGAGAAAAAGTTTTGACGAGTATCACGTGGAACACTTGTAATACCGATGTGTTGTGATTTGGCTCGTTTCGGTCTAAAACAGCTTGTTTCGTTGTATTAAGCAAGAATACATGCTTTTCGCGCAGTTATAAGAGAAAAAGTTTTGACGCGTATCAGAGGAACACTTGTAAAACCGATGTGTTCAGATTTAACTCTTTTCGGACTAAAACAGCTTGTTTCGTTGTATTAAGCACGAATACATGCTTTTCGCGCAGTTATAAGGGAAAAAGTTTTGACGAGTATCACGTGGAACACTTGTAATACCGATGTGTTGTGATTTGGCTCGTTTCGGTCTAAAACAGCTTGTTTCGTTGTATTAAGCAAGAATACATGCTTTTCGCGCAGTTATAAGAGAAAAAGTTTTGACGCGTATCACATGGACACTTGGAAAACCGATGTGTTCAGATCTAGCTCGTTTTGGTCTAAAACAGCTTGTTTCGTTGTATTAAGCACGAATACATGCTTTTCGCGCAGTTATAAGAGAAAAAGTTTTGACGCGTATCAGAGGAACACTTGTAAAACCGATGTGTTGTGATTTAGCTCGTTTTGGTCTAAAACAGCTTGTTTCGCTGTATTAAGCAAGAATACATGCTTTTCGCGCATTTATAAGAGAAAAAGTTTTGACGCGTGTCACAGGGACACTTGTAAAACCGATGTGTTCAGATTTCGCTCGTTTCGGTCTAAAACAGCTTGTTTCGTTGTATTTAGCACGAATACATGCTTTTCGCGCAGTTATAAGAGAAAAAGTTTAGACGCGTATCAGAGGAACACTTGTAAAACCGATGTGTTGTGATTTAGCTCGTTTCGGTCTAAAACAGCTTGTTTCGCTGTATTAAGCAAGAATACATGCTTTTCGCGCAGTTATAAGAGAAAAAGTTTTGACGCGTGTCACAGGGACACTTGTAAAACCGATGTGTTCAGATTTAGCTCGTTTCGGTCTAAAACAGCTTGTTTCGTTGGACTAAGCACGAATACATGCTTTTCGCGCAGCTATAAGAGAAAAAAGAGTTGACGCGTATCAGAGGAACACTTGTAAAACCGATGTGTTGTGATTTAGCTCGTTTTGGTCTAAAACAGCTTGTTTCGCTGTATTAAGCAGGAATACATGCTTTTCGCGCAGTTATAAGAGAAAAAGTTTTAAAGGCATGTCACAAGGACACTTGTAAAACCGATGTGTTCAGATTTACCTTGTTTCGGTCTAAAACAGCTTGTTTCGTTGGACTAAGCAAGAATACATGCTTTTCGCGCAGTTATAAGAGAAAAAAGTTTTGACGCGTATCAGAGGAACACTTGTAAAACCGATGTGTTCAGATTTAGCTCGTTTCGGTCTAAAACAGCTTGTTTCGTTGTATTAAGCAAGAATACATGCTTTTCGCGCAGTTATAAGAGAAAAAGTTTTGACGCGTATTAGAGAGACACTTGTAAAACCGATGTGTTGTGATTTAGCTCGTTTCGGTCTAAAACAGCTTGTTTCGTTGTATTAAGCAAGAATACATGCTTTTCGCGCAGTTATAAGAGAAAAAGTTTTGACGAGTATCACGTGGAACACTTGTAATACCGATGTGTTGTGATTTAGCTCGTTTTGGTCTAAAACAGCTTGATTCGCTGTATTAAGCAAGAATACATGCTTTTCGCGCAGTTATAAAAGAAAAAGTTTTGACGCGTATCAGAGGAACACTTGTAAAACCGATGTGTTGTGATTTAGCTCATTTCGGTCTAAAACAGCTTGTTTCGCTGTATTAAGCAAGAATACATGCTTTTCGCGCAGTTATAAGAGAAAAAGTTTTGACGAGTATCACGTGGATACTTGTAAAACCGATGTGTTCAGATTTAGCTCGTTTCGGTCTAAAACAGCTTGTTTCGTTGTATTAAGCAAGAATACATGCTTTTCGCGCAGTTATAAGAGAAAAAGTTTTGACGCGTATTAGAGAGACACTTGTAAAACCGATGTGTTGTGATTTAGCTCGTTTCGGTCTAAAACAGCTTGTTTCGCTGTATTAAGCAAGAATACATGCTTTTCGCGCCGTTATAAGAGAAAAAGTTTTGACGCGTATCAGAGGAACACTTGTAAAACCGATGTGTTGTGATTTAGCTCATTTCGGTCTAAAACAGCTTGTATCGCTGTATTAAGCAAGAATACATGCTTTTCGCGCAGTTATAAGAGAAAAAGTTTTGACGCGTATCAGAGGAACACTTGTAAAACCGATGTGTTGTGATTTAGCTCGTTTTGGTCTAAAACAGCTTTAAAACAGTTTTAAAGGCATGTCACAAGGACACATGTAAAACCGATGCGTTCAGATTTAGCTCGTTTCGGTCTAAAACAGCTTGTTTCGTTGTATTAAGCACGAATACATGCTTTTCGCGCAGTTATAAGAGAAAACGTTTTGACTAGTATCACGTGGAACACTTGTAATACCGATGTGTTGTGATTTAGCTTGTTTCGGTCTAAAACAACTTGTTTCGCTGTATTAAGCAAGAATACATGCTTTTCGCGCAGTTATAAGAGAAAAAGTTTTGACGCGTATCAGAGGAACACTTGTAAAACCGATGTGTTGTGATTTAGCTCATTTCGGTCTAAAACAGCTTGTTTCGTTGTATTAGGCAAGAATACATGCTTTTTGCGCAGTTATAAGAGAAAAAGTTTTGACGCGTGTCACAGGGGCACTTGTAAAACCGATGTGTTGTGATTTAGCTCGTTTCGGTCTAAAACAGCTTGTTTCGTTGTATTAAGCAAGAATACATGCTTTTCGCGCAGTTATAAGAGAAAAAGTTTTGACGAGTATCACGTGGATACTTGTAAAACCGATGTGTTCAGATTTAGCTCGTTTCGGTCTAAAACAGCTTGTTTCGTTGTATTAAGCACGAATACATGCTTTTCGCGCAGTTATAAGAGAAAAATTTTTGACGAGTATCACGTGGAACACTTGTAATACCGATGTGTTGTGATTTAGCTCGTTTCGGTTTAAAACAGCTTGTTTCGCTGTATTAAGCAAGAATACATGCTTTTCGCGCAGTTATAAGAGAAAAAGTTTTGACGCGTATCAGAGGAACACTTGTAAAACCGATGTGTTCAGATTTAGCTCGTTTCGGTCTGAAACAGCTTGTGTCGCTGTATTAAGCACGAATACATGCTTTTCGCGCAGTTATAAGAGAAAAAGTTTTGACGCGTATTAGAGAGACACTTGTAAAACCGATGTGTTGTGATTTAGCTCGTTTCGGTCTAAAACAGCTTGTTTCGTTGTATTAAGCAAGAATACATGCTTTTCGCGCAGTTATAAGAGAAAAAGTTTTGACGAGTATCACGTGGAACACTTGTAATACCGATGTGTTGTGATTTAGCTCGTTTTGGTCTAAAACAGCTTGATTCGCTGTATTAAGCAAGAATACATGCTTTTCGCGCAGTTATAAAAGAAAAAGTTTTGACGCGTATCAGAGGAACACTTGTAAAACCGATGTGTTGTGATTTAGCTCATTTCGGTCTAAAACAGCTTGTTTCGCTGTATTAAGCAAGAATACATGCTTTTCGCGCAGTTATAAGAGAAAAAGTTTTGACGAGTATCACGTGGATACTTGTAAAACCGATGTGTTCAGATTTAGCTCGTTTCGGTCTAAAACAGCTTGTTTCGTTGTATTAAGCAAGAATACATGCTTTTCGCGCAGTTATAAGAGAAAAAGTTTTGACGCGTATTAGAGAGACACTTGTAAAACCGATGTGTTGTGATTTAGCTCGTTTCGGTCTAAAACAGCTTGTTTCGCTGTATTAAGCAAGAATACATGCTTTTCGCGCCGTTATAAGAGAAAAAGTTTTGACGCGTATCAGAGGAACACTTGTAAAACCGATGTGTTGTGATTTAGCTCATTTCGGTCTAAAACAGCTTGTATCGCTGTATTAAGCAAGAATACATGCTTTTCGCGCAGTTATAAGAGAAAAAGTTTTGACGCGTATCAGAGGAACACTTGTAAAACCGATGTGTTGTGATTTAGCTCGTTTTGGTCTAAAACAGCTTTAAAACAGTTTTAAAGGCATGTCACAAGGACACATGTAAAACCGATGCGTTCAGATTTAGCTCGTTTCGGTCTAAAACAGCTTGTTTCGTTGTATTAAGCACGAATACATGCTTTTCGCGCAGTTATAAGAGAAAACGTTTTGACTAGTATCACGTGGAACACTTGTAATACCGATGTGTTGTGATTTAGCTTGTTTCGGTCTAAAACAACTTGTTTCGCTGTATTAAGCAAGAATACATGCTTTTCGCGCAGTTATAAGAGAAAA
Source organism: Amblyomma americanum (assembly GCF_052857255.1). Taxonomy (NCBI): domain Eukaryota; kingdom Metazoa; phylum Arthropoda; class Arachnida; order Ixodida; family Ixodidae; genus Amblyomma; species Amblyomma americanum. The sequence continues at coordinate 1,995,966 of NW_027526488.1, read as the reverse complement.
AGTTTTGACGCGTATCAGAGGAACACTTGTAAAACCGATGTGTTGTGATTTAGCTCATTTCGGTCTAAAACAGCTTGTTTCGTTGTATTAGGCAAGAATACATGCTTTTTGCGCAGTTATAAGAGAAAAAGTTTTGACGCGTGTCACAGGGGCACTTGTAAAACCGATGTGTTGTGATTTAGCTCGTTTCGGTCTAAAACAGCTTGTTTCGTTGTATTAAGCAAGAATACATGCTTTTCGCGCAGTTATAAGAGAAAAAGTTTTGACGAGTATCACGTGGATACTTGTAAAACCGATGTGTTCAGATTTAGCTCGTTTCGGTCTAAAACAGCTTGTTTCGTTGTATTAAGCACGAATACATGCTTTTCGCGCAGTTATAAGAGAAAAATTTTTGACGAGTATCACGTGGAACACTTGTAATACCGATGTGTTGTGATTTAGCTCGTTTCGGTTTAAAACAGCTTGTTTCGCTGTATTAAGCAAGAATACATGCTTTTCGCGCAGTTATAAGAGAAAAAGTTTTGACGCGTATCAGAGGAACACTTGTAAAACCGATGTGTTCAGATTTAGCTCGTTTCGGTCTGAAACAGCTTGTGTCGCTGTATTAAGCACGAATACATGCTTTTCGCGCAGTTATAAGAGAAAAAGTTTAGACGCGTATCAGAGGAACACTTGTAAAACCTTTGTGTTGTGATTTAGCTCGTTTCGGTCTAAAACAGCTTGTTTCGTTGTATTAAGCAAGAATACATGCTTTTCGCGCAGTTATAAGAGAAAAAGTTTTGACGAGTATCACAGGGACACTTGTAAAACCGATGTGCTCAGATTTAGCTCGTTTCGGTCTAAAACAGCTTGTTTCGTTGTATTAAGCACGAATACATGCTTTTCGCGCAGTTATAAGAGAAAAAGTTTTGACGAGTATCACGTGGAACACTTGTAATACCGATGTGTTGTGATTTGGCTCGTTTCGGTCTAAAACAGCTTGTTTCGTTGTATTAAGCAAGAATACATGCTTTTCGCGCAGTTATAAGAGAAAAAGTTTTGACGCGTATCACATGGACACTTGGAAAACCGATGTGTTCAGATCTAGCTCGTTTTGGTCTAAAACAGCTTGTTTCGTTGTATTAAGCACGAATACATGCTTTTCGCGCAGTTATTAGAGAAAAAGTTTTGACGCGTATCAGAGGAACACTTGTAAAACCGATGTGTTGTGATTTAGCTCGTTTCGGTCTAAAACAGCTTGTTTCGCTGTATTAAGCAAGAATACATGCTTTTCGCGCATTTATAAGAGAAAAAGTTTTGACGCGTGTCACAGGGACACTTGTAAAACCGATGTGTTCAGATTTCGCTCGTTTCGGTCTAAAACAGCTTGTTTCGTTGTATTTAGCACGAATACATGCTTTTCGCGCAGTTATAAGAGAAAAAAGTTTTGACGCGTATCAGAGGAACACTTGTAAAACCGATGTGTTCAGATTTAGCTCGTTTCGGTCTAAAACAGCTTGTTTCGTTGTATTAAGCAAGAATACATGCTTTTCGCGCAGTTATAAGAGAAAACGTTTTGACGCGTATTAGAGAGACACTTGTAAAACCGATGTGTTGTGATTTAGCTCGTTTCGGTCTAAAACAGCTTGTTTCGTTGTATTAAGCAAGAATACATGCTTTTCGCGCAGTTATAAGAGAAAAAGTTTTGACGGGTATCACGTGGAACACTTGTAATACCGATGTGTTGTGATTTAGCTCGTTTTGTTCAAAAACAGCTTGATTCGCTGTATTAAGCAAGAATACATGCTTTTCGCGCAGTTATAAAAGAAAAAGTTTTGACGCGTATCAGAGGAACACTTGTAAAACCGATGTGTTGTGATTTAGCTCATTTCGGTCTTAAACAGCTTGTTTCGCTGTATTAAGCAAGAATACATGCTTTTCGCGCAGTTATAGGAGAAAAAGTTTTGACGAGTATCACGTGGATACTTGTAAAACCGATGTGTTCAGATTTAGCTCGTTTCGGTCTAAAACAGCTTGTTTCGTTGTATTAAGCAAGAATACATGCTTTTCGCGCAGTTATAAGAGAAAAAGTTTTTACGCGTATTAGAGAGACACTTGTAATACCGATGTGTTGTGATTTGGCTCGTTTCGGTCTAAAACAGCTTGTTTCGTTGTATTAAGCAAGAATACATGCTTTTCGTGCAGTTATAAGAGAAAAAGTTTTGACGCGTATCAGAGGAACACTTGTAAAACCGATGTGTTCAGATTTAACTCTTTTCGGACTAAAACAGCTTGTTTCGTTGTATTAAGCACGAATACATGCTTTTCGCGCAGTTATAAGGGAAAAAGATTTGACGCGTATCAGAGGAACACTTGTAAAACCGATGTGTTGTGATTTAGCTCGTTTCGGTCTAAAACAGCTTGTTTCGTTGGACTAAGCAAGAATACATGCTTTTCGCGCAGTTATAAGCGAAAAAAGTTTTGAGGCGTATCAGAGGAACACTTGTAAAACCGATGTGTTCAGATTTAGCTCGTTTCGGTCTAAAACAGCTTGTTTCGTTGTATTAAGCAAGAATACATGCTTTTCGCGCAGTTATAAGAGAAAAAGTTTTGACGCGTATTAGAGAGACACATGTAAAACCGATGTGTTGTGATTTAGCTCGTTTCGGTCTAAAACAGCTTGTTTCGTTGTATTAAGCAAGAATACATGCTTTTCGCGCAGTTATAAGAGAAAAAGTTTTGACGCGTATTAGAGAGACACTTGTAAAACCGATGTGTTGTGATTTAGCTCGTTTCGGTCTAAAACAGCTTGTTTCGTTGTATTAGGCAAGAATACATGCTTTTCGCGCAGTTATAAGAGAAAAAGTTTTGACGAGTATCACGTGGATACTTGTAAAACCGATGTGTTCAGATTTAGCTCGTTTTGGTCTAAAACAGCTTGTTTCGTTGTATTAAGCACGAATACATGCTTTTCGCGCAGTTATAAGAGAAAAAGTTTTGACGAGTATCACGTGGAACACTTGCAATACCGATGTGTTGTGATTTAGCTCGTTTCGGTCTAAAACAGCTTGATTCGCTGTATTAAGCAAGAATACATGCTTTTCGCGCAGTTATAAAAGAAAAAGTTTTGACGCGTATGAGAGGAACACTTGTAAAACCGATGTGTTGTGATTTAGCTCATTTCGGTCTAAAACAGCTTGTTTCGCTGTATTAAGCAAGAATACATGCTTTTCGCGCAGTTATAAGAGAAAAAGTATTGACGAGTATCACGTGGATACTTGTAAAACCGATGTGTTCAGATTTAGCTCGTTTCGGTCTAAAACAGCTTGTTTCGTTGTATTAAGCAAGAATACATGCTTTTCGCGCAGTTATAAGAGAAAAAGTTTTGACGAGTATCACGTGGATACTTGTAAAACCGATGTGTTCAGATTTAGCTCGTTTCGGTCTAAAACAGCTTGTTTCGTTGTATTAAGCACGAATACATGCTTTTCGCGCAGTTATAAGAGAAAAATTTTTGACGAGTATCACGTGGAACACTTGTAATACCGATGTGATGTGATTTAGCTCGTTTCGGTTTAAAACAGCTTGTTTCGCTGTATTAAGCAAGAATACATGCTTTTCGCGCAGTTATAAGAGAAAAAGTTTTGACGCGTATCTGAGGAACACTTGTAAAACCGATGTGTTCAGATTTAACTCTTTTCGGACTAAAACAGCTTGTTTCGTTGTATTAAGCACGAATACATGCTTTTCGCGCAGTTATAAGGGAAAAAGTTTAGACGCGTATCAGAGGAACACTTGTAAAACCTTTGTGTTGTGATTTAGCTCGTTTCGGTCTAAAACAGCTTGTTTCGTTGTATTAAGCACGAATACATGCTTTTCGCGCAGTTATAAGAGAAAAAGTTTTGACGAGTATCACGTGGAACACTTGTAATACCGATGTGTTGTGATTTGGCTCGTTTCGGTCTAAAACAGCTTGTTTCGTTGTATTAAGCAAGAATACATGCTTTTCGCGCAGTTATAAGAGAAAAAGTTTTGACGCGTATCAGAGGAACACTTGTAAAACCGATGTGTTCAGATTTAACTCTTTTCGGACTAAAACAGCTTGTTTCGTTGTATTAAGCACGAATACATGCTTTTCGCGCAGTTATAAGGGAAAAAGTTTTGACGAGTATCACGTGGAACACTTGTAATACCGATGTGTTGTGATTTGGCTCGTTTCGGTCTAAAACAGCTTGTTTCGTTGTATTAAGCAAGAATACATGCTTTTCGCGCAGTTATAAGAGAAAAAGTTTTGACGCGTATCACATGGACACTTGGAAAACCGATGTGTTCAGATCTAGCTCGTTTTGGTCTAAAACAGCTTGTTTCGTTGTATTAAGCACGAATACATGCTTTTCGCGCAGTTATAAGAGAAAAAGTTTTGACGCGTATCAGAGGAACACTTGTAAAACCGATGTGTTGTGATTTAGCTCGTTTTGGTCTAAAACAGCTTGTTTCGCTGTATTAAGCAAGAATACATGCTTTTCGCGCATTTATAAGAGAAAAAGTTTTGACGCGTGTCACAGGGACACTTGTAAAACCGATGTGTTCAGATTTCGCTCGTTTCGGTCTAAAACAGCTTGTTTCGTTGTATTTAGCACGAATACATGCTTTTCGCGCAGTTATAAGAGAAAAAGTTTAGACGCGTATCAGAGGAACACTTGTAAAACCGATGTGTTGTGATTTAGCTCGTTTCGGTCTAAAACAGCTTGTTTCGCTGTATTAAGCAAGAATACATGCTTTTCGCGCAGTTATAAGAGAAAAAGTTTTGACGCGTGTCACAGGGACACTTGTAAAACCGATGTGTTCAGATTTAGCTCGTTTCGGTCTAAAACAGCTTGTTTCGTTGGACTAAGCACGAATACATGCTTTTCGCGCAGCTATAAGAGAAAAAAGAGTTGACGCGTATCAGAGGAACACTTGTAAAACCGATGTGTTGTGATTTAGCTCGTTTTGGTCTAAAACAGCTTGTTTCGCTGTATTAAGCAGGAATACATGCTTTTCGCGCAGTTATAAGAGAAAAAGTTTTAAAGGCATGTCACAAGGACACTTGTAAAACCGATGTGTTCAGATTTACCTTGTTTCGGTCTAAAACAGCTTGTTTCGTTGGACTAAGCAAGAATACATGCTTTTCGCGCAGTTATAAGAGAAAAAAGTTTTGACGCGTATCAGAGGAACACTTGTAAAACCGATGTGTTCAGATTTAGCTCGTTTCGGTCTAAAACAGCTTGTTTCGTTGTATTAAGCAAGAATACATGCTTTTCGCGCAGTTATAAGAGAAAAAGTTTTGACGCGTATTAGAGAGACACTTGTAAAACCGATGTGTTGTGATTTAGCTCGTTTCGGTCTAAAACAGCTTGTTTCGTTGTATTAAGCAAGAATACATGCTTTTCGCGCAGTTATAAGAGAAAAAGTTTTGACGAGTATCACGTGGAACACTTGTAATACCGATGTGTTGTGATTTAGCTCGTTTTGGTCTAAAACAGCTTGATTCGCTGTATTAAGCAAGAATACATGCTTTTCGCGCAGTTATAAAAGAAAAAGTTTTGACGCGTATCAGAGGAACACTTGTAAAACCGATGTGTTGTGATTTAGCTCATTTCGGTCTAAAACAGCTTGTTTCGCTGTATTAAGCAAGAATACATGCTTTTCGCGCAGTTATAAGAGAAAAAGTTTTGACGAGTATCACGTGGATACTTGTAAAACCGATGTGTTCAGATTTAGCTCGTTTCGGTCTAAAACAGCTTGTTTCGTTGTATTAAGCAAGAATACATGCTTTTCGCGCAGTTATAAGAGAAAAAGTTTTGACGCGTATTAGAGAGACACTTGTAAAACCGATGTGTTGTGATTTAGCTCGTTTCGGTCTAAAACAGCTTGTTTCGCTGTATTAAGCAAGAATACATGCTTTTCGCGCCGTTATAAGAGAAAAAGTTTTGACGCGTATCAGAGGAACACTTGTAAAACCGATGTGTTGTGATTTAGCTCATTTCGGTCTAAAACAGCTTGTATCGCTGTATTAAGCAAGAATACATGCTTTTCGCGCAGTTATAAGAGAAAAAGTTTTGACGCGTATCAGAGGAACACTTGTAAAACCGATGTGTTGTGATTTAGCTCGTTTTGGTCTAAAACAGCTTTAAAACAGATTTAAAGGCATGTCACAAGGACACATGTAAAACCGATGCGTTCAGATTTAGCTCGTTTCGGTCTAAAACAGCTTGTTTCGTTGTATTAAGCACGAATACATGCTTTTCGCGCAGTTATAAGAGAAAACGTTTTGACGAGTATCACGTGGAACACTTGTAATACCGATGTGTTGTGATTTAGCTTGTTTCGGTCTAAAACAACTTGTTTCGCTGTATTAAGCAAGAATACATGCTTTTCGCGCAGTTATAAGAGAAAAAGTTTTGACGCGTATCAGAGGAACACTTGTAAAACCGATGTGTTGTGATTTAGCTCATTTCGGTCTAAAACAGCTTGTTTCGTTGTATTAAGCAAGAATACATGCTTTTCGCGCAGTTATAAGAGAAAAAGTTTTGACGCGTGTCACAGGGGCACTTGTAAAACCGATGTGTTCAGATTAGCTCGTTTCGGTCTAAAACAGCTTGTTTCGCTGTATTAAGCAAGAATACATGCTTTTCGCGCAGTTATAAGAGAAAAAGTTTTGACGCGTGTCACAGGGACACTTGTAAAACCGATGTGTTCAGATTTAGCTCGTTTCGGTCTAAAACAGCTTGTTTCGTTGTATTAAGCAAGAATACATGCTTTTCGCGCAGTTATAAGAGAAAAAGTTTTGACGAGTATCACGTGGATACTTGTAAAACCGATGTGTTCAGATTTAGCTCGTTTCGGTCTAAAACAGCTTGTTTCGTTGTATTAAGCACGAATACATGCTTTTCGCGCAGTTATGAGAAAAATTTTTGACGAGTATCACGTGGAACACTTGTAATACCGATGTGTTGTGATTTAGCTCGTTTCGGTTTAAAACAGCTTGTTTCGCTGTATTAAGCAAGAATACATGCTTTTCGCGCAGTTATAAGAGAAAAAGTTTTGACGCGTATCAGAGGAACACTTGTAAAACCGATGTGTTCAGATTTAGCTCGTTTCGGTCTGAAACAGCTTGTTTCGCTGTATTAAGCACGAATACATGCTTTTCGCGCAGTTATAAGAGAAAAAGTTTAGACGCGTATCAGAGGAACACTTGTAAAACCTTTGTGTTGTGATTTAGCTCGTTTCGGTCTAAAACAGCTTGTTTCGTTGTATTAAGCAAGAATACATGCTTTTCGCGCAGTTATAAGAGAAAAAGTTTTGACGAGTATCACAGGGACACTTGTAAAACCGATGTGCTCAGATTTAGCTCGTTTCGGTCTAAAACAGCTTGTTTCGTTGTATTAAGCACGAATACATGCTTTTCGCGCAGTTATAAGAGAAAACGTTTTGACGAGTATCACGTGGAACACTTGTAATACCGATGTGTTGTGATTTGGCTCGTTTCGGTCTAAAACAGCTTGTTTCGTTGTATTAAGCAAGAATACATGCTTTTCGCGCAGTTATAAGAGAAAAAGTTTTGACGCGTATCACATGGACACTTGGAAAACCGATGTGTTCAGATCTAGCTCGTTTTGGTCTAAAACAGCTTGTTTCGTTGTATTAAGCACGAATACATGCTTTTCGCGCAGTTATTAGAGAAAAAGTTTTGACGCGTATCAGAGGAACACTTGTAAAACCGATGTGTTGTGATTTAGCTCGTTTCGGTCTAAAACAGCTTGTTTCGCTGTATTAAGCAAGAATACATGCTTTTCGCGCATTTATAAGAGAAAAAGTTTTGACGCGTGTCACAGGGACACTTGTAAAACCGATGTGTTCAGATTTCGCTCGTTTCGGTCTAAAACAGCTTGTTTCGTTGTATTTAGCACGAATACATGCTTTTCGCGCAGTTATAAGAGAAAAAAGTTTTGACGCGTATCAGAGGAACACTTGTAAAACCGATGTGTTCAGATTTAGCTCGTTTCGGTCTAAAACAGCTTGTTTCGTTGTATTAAGCAAGAATACATGCTTTTCGCGCAGTTATAAGAGAAAACGTTTTGACGCGTATTAGAGAGACGCTTGTAAAACCGATGTGTTGTGATTTAGCTCGTTTCGGTCTAAAACAGCTTGTTTCGTTGTATTAAGCAAGAATACATGCTTTTCGCGCAGTTATAAGAGAAAAAGTTTTGACGCGTATTAGAGAGACACTTGTAAAACCGATGTGTTGTGATTTAGCTCGTTTCGGTCTAAAACAGCTTGTTTCGTTGTATTAGGCAAGAATACATGCTTTTCGCGCAGTTATAAGAGAAAAAGTTTTGACGAGTATCACGTGGATACTTGTAAAACCGATGTCTTCAGATTTAGCTCGTTTTGGTCTAAAACAGCTTGTTTCGTTGTATTAAGCACGAATACATGCTTTTCGCGCAGTTATAAGAGAAAAAGTTTTGACGAGTATCACGTGGAACACTTGCAATACCGATGTGTTGTGATTTAGCTCGTTTCGGTCTAAAACAGCTTGATTCGCTGTATTAAGCAAGAATACAAGCTTTTCGCGCAGTTATAAAAGAAAAAGTTTTGACGCGTATGAGAGGAACACTTGTAAAACCGATGTGTTGTGATTTAGCTCATTTCGGTCTAAAACAGCTTGTTTCGCTGTATTAAGCAAGAATACATGCTTTTCGCGCAGTTATAAGAGAAAAAGTATTGACGAGTATCACGTGGATACTTGTAAAACCGATGTGTTCAGATTTAGCTCGTTTCGGTCTAAAACAGCTTGTTTCGTTGTATTAAGCAAGAATACATGCTTTTCGCGCAGTTATAAGAGAAAAAGTTTTGACGAGTATCACGTGGATACTTGTAAAACCGATGTGTTCAGATTTAGCTCGTTTCGGTCTAAAACAGCTTGTTTCGTTGTATTAAGCACGAATACATGCTTTTCGCGCAGTTATAAGAGAAAAATTTTTGACGAGTATCACGTGGAACACTTGTAATACCGATGTGATGTGATTTAGCTCGTTTCGGTTTAAAACAGCTTGTTTCGCTGTATTAAGCAAGAATACATGCTTTTCGCGCAGTTATAAGAGAAAAAGTTTTGACGCGTATCTGAGGAACACTTGTAAAACCGATGTGTTCAGATTTAACTCTTTTCGGACTAAAACAGCTTGTTTCGTTGTATTAAGCACGAATACATGCTTTTCGCGCAGTTATAAGGGAAAAAGTTTAGACGCGTATCAGAGGAACACTTGTAAAACCTTTGTGTTGTGATTTAGCTCGTTTCGGTCTAAAACAGCTTGTTTCGTTGTATTAAGCACGAATACATGCTTTTCGCGCAGTTATAAGAGAAAAAGTTTTGACGAGTATCACGTGGAACACTTGTAATACCGATGTGTTGTGATTTGGCTCGTTTCGGTCTAAAACAGCTTGTTTCGTTGTATTAAGCAAGAATACATGCTTTTCGCGCAGTTATAAGAGAAAAAGTTTTGACGCGTATCAGAGGAACACTTGTAAAACCGATGTGTTCAGATTTAACTCTTTTCGGACTAAAACAGCTTGTTTCGTTGTATTAAGCACGAATACATGCTTTTCGCGCAGTTATAAGGGAAAAAGTTTTGACGAGTATCACGTGGAACACTTGTAATACCGATGTGTTGTGATTTGGCTCGTTTCGGTCTAAAACAGCTTGTTTCGTTGTATTAAGCAAGAATACATGCTTTTCGCGCAGTTATAAGAGAAAAAGTTTTGACGCGTATCACATGGACACTTGGAAAACCGATGTGTTCAGATCTAGCTCGTTTTGGTCTAAAACAGCTTGTTTCGTTGTATTAAGCACGAATACATGCTTTTCGCGCAGTTATAAGAGAAAAAGTTTTGACGCGTATCAGAGGAACACTTGTAAAACCGATGTGTTGTGATTTAGCTCGTTTTGGTCTAAAACAGCTTGTTTCGCTGTATTAAGCAAGAATACATGCTTTTCGCGCATTTATAAGAGAAAAAGTTTTGACGCGTGTCACAGGGACACTTGTAAAACCGATGTGTTCAGATTTAGCTCGTTTCGGTCTAAAACAGCTTGTTTCGTTGGACTAAGCACGAATACATGCTTTTCGCGCAGCTATAAGAGAAAAAAGAGTTGACGCGTATCAGAGGAACACTTGTAAAACCGATGTGTTGTGATTTAGCTCGTTTTGGTCTAAAACAGCTTGTTTCGCTGTATTAAGCAGGAATACATGCTTTTCGCGCAGTTATAAGAGAAAAAGTTTTAAAGGCATGTCACAAGGACACTTGTAAAACCGATGTGTTCAGATTTACCTTGTTTCGGTCTAAAACAGCTTGTTTCGTTGGACTAAGCAAGAATACATGCTTTTCGCGCAGTTATAAGAGAAAAAAGTTTTGACGCGTATCAGAGGAACACTTGTAAAACCGATGTGTTCAGATTTAGCTCGTTTCGGTCTAAAACAGCTTGTTTCGTTGTATTAAGCAAGAATACATGCTTTTCGCGCAGTTATAAGAGAAAAAGTTTTGACGCGTATTAGAGAGACACTTGTAAAACCGATGTGTTGTGATTTAGCTCGTTTCGGTCTAAAACAGCTTGTTTCGTTGTATTAAGCAAGAATACATGCTTTTCGCGCAGTTATAAGAGAAAAAGTTTTGACGAGTATCACGTGGAACACTTGTAATACCGATGTGTTGTGATTTAGCTCGTTTTGGTCTAAAACAGCTTGATTCGCTGTATTAAGCAAGAATACATGCTTTTCGCGCAGTTATAAAAGAAAAAGTTTTGACGCGTATCAGAGGAACACTTGTAAAACCGATGTGTTGTGATTTAGCTCATTTCGGTCTAAAACAGCTTGTTTCGCTGTATTAAGCAAGAATACATGCTTTTCGCGCAGTTATAAGAGAAAAAGTTTTGACGAGTATCACGTGGATACTTGTAAAACCGATGTGTTCAGATTTAGCTCGTTTCGGTCTAAAACAGCTTGTTTCGTTGTATTAAGCAAGAATACATGCTTTTCGCGCAGTTATAAGAGAAAAAGTTTTGACGCGTATTAGAGAGACACTTGTAAAACCGATGTGTTGTGATTTAGCTCGTTTCGGTCTAAAACAGCTTGTTTCGCTGTATTAAGCAAGAATACATGCTTTTCGCGCCGTTATAAGAGAAAAAGTTTTGACGCGTATCAGAGGAACACTTGTAAAACCGATGTGTTGTGATTTAGCTCATTTCGGTCTAAAACAGCTTGTATCGCTGTATTAAGCAAGAATACATGCTTTTCGCGCAGTTATAAGAGAAAAAGTTTTGACGCGTATCAGAGGAAAACTTGTAAAACCGATGTGTTGTGATTTAGCTCGTTTTGGTCTAAAACAGCTTTAAAACAGTTTTAAAGGCATGTCACAAGGACACATGTAAAACCGATGCGTTCAGATTTAGCTCGTTTCGGTCTAAAACAGCTTGTTTCGTTGTATTAAGCACGAATACATGCTTTTCGCGCAGTTATAAGAGAAAACGTTTTGACTAGTATCACGTGGAACACTTGTAATACCGATGTGTTGTGATTTAGCTTGTTTCGGTCTAAAACAACTTGTTTCGCTGTATTAAGCAAGAATACATGCTTTTCGCGCAGTTATAAGAGAAAAAGTTTTGACGCGTATCAGAGGAACACTTGTAAAACCGATGTGTTGTGATTTAGCTCATTTCGGTCTAAAACAGCTTGTTTCGTTGTATTAGGCAAGAATACATGCTTTTTGCGCAGTTATAAGAGAAAAAGTTTTGACGCGTGTCACAGGGGCACTTGTAAAACCGATGTGTTGTGATTTAGCTCGTTTCGGTCTAAAACAGCTTGTTTCGTTGTATTAAGCAAGAATACATGCTTTTCGCGCAGTTATAAGAGAAAAAGTTTTGACGAGTATCACGTGGATACTTGTAAAACCGATGTGTTCAGATTTAGCTCGTTTCGGTCTAAAACAGCTTGTTTCGTTGTATTAAGCACGAATACATGCTTTTCGCGCAGTTATAAGAGAAAAATTTTTGACGAGTATCACGTGGAACACTTGTAATACCGATGTGTTGTGATTTAGCTCGTTTCGGTTTAAAACAGCTTGTTTCGCTGTATTAAGCAAGAATACATGCTTTTCGCGCAGTTATAAGAGAAAAAGTTTTGACGTGTATCAGAGGAACACTTGTAAAACCGATGTGTTCAGATTTAGCTCGTTTCGGTCTGAAACAGCTTGTTTCGCTGTATTAAGCACGAATACATGCTTTTCGCGCAGTTATAAGAGAAAAAGTTTAGACGCGTATCAGAGGAACACTTGTAAAACCTTTGTGTTGTGATTTAGCTCGTTTCGGTCTAAAACAGCTTGTTTCGTTGTATTAAGCAAGAATACATGCTTTTCGCGCAGTTATAAGAGAAAAAGTTTTGACGAGTATCACAGGGACACTTGTAAAACCGATGTGCTCAGATTTAGCTCGTTTCGGTCTAAAACAGCTTGTTTCGTTGTATTAAGCACGAATACATGCTTTTCGCGCAGTTATAAGAGAAAAAGTTTTGACGAGTATCACGTGGAACACTTGTAATACCGATGTGTTGTGATTTGGCTCGTTTCGGTCTAAAACAGCTTGTTTCGTTGTATTAAGCAAGAATACATGCTTTTCGCGCAGTTATAAGAGAAAAAGTTTTGACGCGTATCACATGGACACTTGGAAAACCGATGTGTTCAGATCTAGCTCGTTTTGGTCTAAAACAGCTTGTTTCGTTGTATTAAGCACGAATACATGCTTTTCGCGCAGTTATTAGAGAAAAAGTTTTGACGCGTATCAGAGGAACACTTGTAAAACCGATGTGTTGTGATTTAGCTCGTTTCGGTCTAAAACAGCTTGTTTCGCTGTATTAAGCAAGAATACATGCTTTTCGCGCATTTATAAGAGAAAAAGTTTTGACGCGTGTCACAGGGACACTTGTAAAACCGATGTGTTCAGATTTCGCTCGTTTCGGTCTAAAACAGCTTGTTTCGTTGTATTTAGCACGAATACATGCTTTTCGCGCAGTTATAAGAGAAAAAAGTTTTGACGCGTATCAGAGGAACACTTGTAAAACCGATGTGTTCAGATTTAGCTCGTTTCGGTCTAAAACAGCTTGTTTCGTTGTATTAAGCAAGAATACATGCTTTTCGCGCAGTTATAAGAGAAAACGTTTTGACGCGTATTAGAGAGACACTTGTAAAACCGATGTGTTGTGATTTAGCTCGTTTCGGTCTAAAACAGCTTGTTTCGTTGTATTAAGCAAGAATACATGCTTTTCGCGCAGTTATAAGAGAAAAAGTTTTGACGGGTATCACGTGGAACACTTGTAATACCGATGTGTTGTGATTTAGCTCGTTTTGTTCAAAAACAGCTTGATTCGCTGTATTAAGCAAGAATACATGCTTTTCGCGCAGTTATAAAAGAAAAAGTTTTGACGCGTATCAGAGGAACACTTGTAAAACCGATGTGTTGTGATTTAGCTCATTTCGGTCTTAAACAGCTTGTTTCGCTGTATTAAGCAAGAATACATGCTTTTCGCGCAGTTATAGGAGAAAAAGTTTTGACGAGTATCACGTGGATACTTGTAAAACCGATGTGTTCAGATTTAGCTCGTTTCGGTCTAAAACAGCTTGTTTCGTTGTATTAAGCAAGAATACATGCTTTTCGCGCAGTTATAAGAGAAAAAGTTTTTACGCGTATTAGAGAGACACTTGTAATACCGATGTGTTGTGATTTGGCTCGTTTCGGTCTAAAACAGCTTGTTTCGTTGTATTAAGCAAGAATACATGCTTTTCGTGCAGTTATAAGAGAAAAAGTTTTGACGCGTATCAGAGGAACACTTGTAAAACCGATGTGTTCAGATTTAACTCTTTTCGGACTAAAACAGCTTGTTTCGTTGTATTAAGCACGAATACATGCTTTTCGCGCAGTTATAAGGGAAAAAGATTTGACGCGTATCAGAGGAACACTTGTAAAACCGATGTGTTGTGATTTAGCTCGTTTCGGTCTAAAACAGCTTGTTTCGTTGGACTAAGCAAGAATACATGCTTTTCGCGCAGTTATAAGCGAAAAAAGTTTTGAGGCGTATCAGAGGAACACTTGTAAAACCGATGTGTTCAGATTTAGCTCGTTTCGGTCTAAAACAGCTTGTTTCGTTGTATTAAGCAATAATACATGCTTTTCGCGCAGTTATAAGAGAAAAAGTTTTGACGCGTATTAGAGAGACACATGTAAAACCGATGTGTTGTGATTTAGCTCGTTTCGGTCTAAAACAGCTTGTTTCGTTGTATTAAGCAAGAATACATGCTTTTCGCGCAGTTATAAGAGAAAAAGTTTTGACGCGTATTAGAGAGACACTTGTAAAACCGATGTGTTGTGATTTAGCTCGTTTCGGTCTAAAACAGCTTGTTTCGTTGTATTAGGCAAGAATACATGCTTTTCGCGCAGTTATAAGAGAAAAAGTTTTGACGAGTATCACGTGGATACTTGTAAAACCGATGTGTTCAGATTTAGCTCGTTTTGGTCTAAAACAGCTTGTTTCGTTGTATTAAGCACGAATACATGCTTTTCGCGCAGTTATAAGAGAAAAAGTTTTGACGAGTATCACGTGGAACACTTGCAATACCGATGTGTTGTGATTTAGCTCGTTTCGGTCTAAAACAGCTTGATTCGCTGTATTAAGCAAGAATACATGCTTTTCGCGCAGTTATAAAAGAAAAAGTTTTGACGCGTATGAGAGGAACACTTGTAAAACCGATGTGTTGTGATTTAGCTCATTTCGGTCTAAAACAGCTTGTTTCGCTGTATTAAGCAAGAATACATGCTTTTCGCGCAGTTATAAGAGAAAAAGTATTGACGAGTATCACGTGGATACTTGTAAAACCGATGTGTTCAGATTTAGCTCGTTTCGGTCTAAAACAGCTTGTTTCGTTGTATTAAGCAAGAATACATGCTTTTCGCGCAGTTATAAGAGAAAAAGTTTTGACGAGTATCACGTGGATACTTGTAAAACCGATGTGTTCAGATTTAGCTCGTTTCGGTCTAAAACAGCTTGTTTCGTTGTATTAAGCACGAATACATGCTTTTCGCGCAGTTATAAGAGAAAAATTTTTGACGAGTATCACGTGGAACACTTGTAATACCGATGTGATGTGATTTAGCTCGTTTCGGTTTAAAACAGCTTGTTTCGCTGTATTAAGCAAGAATACATGCTTTTCGCGCAGTTATAAGAGAAAAAGTTTTGACGCGTATCTGAGGAACACTTGTAAAACCGATGTGTTCAGATTTAACTCTTTTCGGACTAAAACAGCTTGTTTCGTTGTATTAAGCACGAATACATGCTTTTCGCGCAGTTATAAGGGAAAAAGTTTAGACGCGTATCAGAGGAACACTTGTAAAACCTTTGTGTTGTGATTTAGCTCGTTTCGGTCTAAAACAGCTTGTTTCGTTGTATTAAGCACGAATACATGCTTTTCGCGCAGTTATAAGAGAAAAAGTTTTGACGAGTATCACGTGGAACACTTGTAATACCGATGTGTTGTGATTTGGCTCGTTTCGGTCTAAAACAGCTTGTTTCGTTGTATTAAGCAAGAATACATGCTTTTCGCGCAGTTATAAGAGAAAAAGTTTTGACGCGTATCAGAGGAACACTTGTAAAACCGATGTGTTCAGATTTAACTCTTTTCGGACTAAAACAGCTTGTTTCGTTGTATTAAGCACGAATACATGCTTTTCGCGCAGTTATAAGGGAAAAAGTTTTGACGAGTATCACGTGGAACACTTGTAATACCGATGTGTTGTGATTTGGCTCGTTTCGGTCTAAAACAGCTTGTTTCGTTGTATTAAGCAAGAATACATGCTTTTCGCGCAGTTATAAGAGAAAAAGTTTTGACGCGTATCACATGGACACTTGGAAAACCGATGTGTTCAGATCTAGCTCGTTTTGGTCTAAAACAGCTTGTTTCGTTGTATTAAGCACGAATACATGCTTTTCGCGCAGTTATAAGAGAAAAAGTTTTGACGCGTATCAGAGGAACACTTGTAAAACCGATGTGTTGTGATTTAGCTCGTTTTGGTCTAAAACAGCTTGTTTCGCTGTATTAAGCAAGAATACATGCTTTTCGCGCATTTATAAGAGAAAAAGTTTTGACGCGTGTCACAGGGACACTTGTAAAACCGATGTGTTCAGATTTCGCTCGTTTCGGTCTAAAACAGCTTGTTTCGTTGTATTTAGCACGAATACATGCTTTTCGCGCAGTTATAAGAGAAAAAGTTTAGACGCGTATCAGAGGAACACTTGTAAAACCGATGTGTTGTGATTTAGCTCGTTTCGGTCTAAAACAGCTTGTTTCGCTGTATTAAGCAAGAATACATGCTTTTCGCGCAGTTATAAGAGAAAAAGTTTTGACGCGTGTCACAGGGACACTTGTAAAACCGATTTTTTCAGATTTAGCTCGTTTCGGTCTAAAACAGCTTGTTTCGTTGGACTAAGCACGAATACATGCTTTTCGCGCAGCTATAAGAGAAAAAAGAGTTGACGCGTATCAGAGGAACACTTGTAAAACCGATGTGTTGTGATTTAGCTCGTTTTGGTCTAAAACAGCTTGTTTCGCTGTATTAAGCAGGAATACATGCTTTTCGCGCAGTTATAAGAGAAAAAGTTTTAAAGGCATGTCACAAGGACACTTGTAAAACCGATGTGTTCAGATTTACCTTGTTTCGGTCTAAAACAGCTTGTTTCGTTGGACTAAGCAAGAATACATGCTTTTCGCGCAGTTATAAGAGAAAAAAGTTTTGACGCGTATCAGAGGAACACTTGTAAAACCGATGTGTTCAGATTTAGCTCGTTTCGGTCTAAAACAGCTTGTTTCGTTGTATTAAGCAAGAATACATGCTTTTCGCGCAGTTATAAGAGAAAAAGTTTTGACGCGTATTAGAGAGACACTTGTAAAACCGATGTGTTGTGATTTAGCTCGTTTCGGTCTAAAACAGCTTGTTTCGTTGTATTAAGCAAGAATACATGCTTTTCGCGCAGTTATAAGAGAAAAAGTTTTGACGAGTATCACGTGGAACACTTGTAATACCGATGTGTTGTGATTTAGCTCGTTTTGGTCTAAAACAGCTTGATTCGCTGTATTAAGCAAGAATACATGCTTTTCGCGCAGTTATAAAAGAAAAAGTTTTGACGCGTATCAGAGGAACACTTGTAAAACCGATGTGTTGTGATTTAGCTCATTTCGGTCTAAAACAGCTTGTTTCGCTGTATTAAGCAAGAATACATGCTTTTCGCGCAGTTATAAGAGAAAAAGTTTTGACGAGTATCACGTGGATACTTGTAAAACCGATGTGTTCAGATTTAGCTCGTTTCGGTCTAAAACAGCTTGTTTCGTTGTATTAAGCAAGAATACATGCTTTTCGCGCAGTTATAAGAGAAAAAGTTTTGACGCGTATTAGAGAGACACTTGTAAAACCGATGTGTTGTGATTTAGCTCGTTTCGGTCTAAAACAGCTTGTTTCGCTGTATTAAGCAAGAATACATGCTTTTCGCGCCGTTATAAGAGAAAAAGTTTTGACGCGTATCAGAGGAACACTTGTAAAACCGATGTGTTGTGATTTAGCTCATTTCGGTCTAAAACAGCTTGTATCGCTGTATTAAGCAAGAATACATGCTTTTCGCGCAGTTATAAGAGAAAAAGTTTTGACGCGTATCAGAGGAACACTTGTAAAACCGATGTGTTGTGATTTAGCTCGTTTTGGTCTAAAACAGCTTTAAAACAGTTTTAAAGGCATGTCACAAGGACACATGTAAAACCGATGCGTTCAGATTTAGCTCGTTTCGGTCTAAAACAGCTTGTTTCGTTGTATTAAGCACGAATACATGCTTTTCGCGCAGTTATAAGAGAAAACGTTTTGACGAGTATCACGTGGAACACTTGTAATACCGATGTGTTGTGATTTAGCTTGTTTCGGTCTAAAACAACTTGTTTCGCTGTATTAAGCAAGAATACATGCTTTTCGCGCAGTTATAAGAGAAAAAGTTTTGACGCGTATCAGAGGAACACTTGTAAAACCGATGTGTTGTGATTTAGCTCATTTCGGTCTAAAACAGCTTGTTTCGTTGTATTAAGCAAGAATACATGCTTTTCGCGCAGTTATAAGAGAAAAAGTTTTGACGCGTGTCACAGGGGCACTTGTAAAACCGATGTGTTCAGATTTAGCTCGTTTCGGTCTAAAACAGCTTGTTTCGTTGTATTAAGCACGAATACATGCTTTTCGCGCAGTTATAAGAGAAAAAGTTTTGACGAGTATCACGTGGAACACTTGTAATACCGATGTGTTGTGATTTAGCTCGTTTCGGTTTAAAACAGCTTGTTTCGCTGTATTAAGCAAGAATACATGCTTTTCGCGCAGTTATAAGAGAAAAAGTTTTGACGCGTATCAGAGGAACACTTGTAAAACCGATGTGTTCAGATTTAACTCTTTTCGGACTAAAACAGCTTGTTTCGTTGTATTAAGCACGAATACATGCTTTTCGCGCAGTTATAAGGGAAAAAGTTTAGACGCGTATCAGAGGAACACTTGTAAAACCTTTGTGTTGTGATTTAGCTCGTTTCGGTCTAAAACAGCTTGTTTCGTTGTATTAAGCACGAATACATGATTTTCGCGCAGTTATAAGAGAAAAAGTTTTGACGAGTATCACGTGGAACACTTGTAATACCGATGTGTTGTGATTTGGCTCGTTTCGGTCTAAAACAGCTTGTTTCGTTGTATTAAGCAAGAATACATGCTTTTCGCGCAGTTATAAGAGAAAAAGTTTTGACGCGTATCAGAGGAACACTTGTAAAACCGATGTGTTCAGATTTAACTCTTTTCGGACTAAAACAGCTTGTTTCGTTGTATTAAGCACGAATACATGCTTTTCGCGCAGTTATAAGGGAAAAAGTTTTGACGAGTATCACGTGGAACACTTGTAATACCGATGTGTTGTGATTTAGCTCGTTTTGGTCTAAAACAGCTTGTTTCGCTGTATTAAGCAGGAATACATGCTTTTCGCGCAGTTATAAGAGAAAAGGTTTTAAAGGCATGTCACAAGGACACTTGTAAAACCGATGTGTTCAGATTTACCTTGTTTCGGTCTAAAACAGCTTGTTTCGTTGGACTAAGCAAGAATACATGCTTTTCGCGCAGTTATAAGAGAAAAAAGTTTTGACGCGTATCAGAGGAGCACTTGTAAAACCGATGTGTTCAGATTTAGCTCGTTTCGGTCTAAAACAGCTTGTTTCGTTGTATTAAGCAAGAATACATGCTTTTCGCGCAGTTATAAGAGAAAAAGTTTTGACGCGTATTAGAGAGACACTTGTAAAACCGATGTGTTGTGATTTAGCTCGTTTCGGTCTAAAACAGCTTGTTTCGTTGTATTAAGCAAGAATACATGCTTTTCGCGCAGTTATAAGAGAAAAAGATTTGACGAGTATCACGTGGAACACTTGTAATACCGATGTGTTGTGATTTAGCTCGTTTTGGTCTAAAACAGCTTGATTCGCTGTATTAAGCAAGAATACATGCTTTTCGCGCAGTTATAAAAGAAAAAGTTTTGACGCGTATCAGAGGAACACTTGTAAAACCTATGTGTTGTGATTTAGCTCATTTCGGTCTAAAACAGCTTGTTTCGCTGTATTAAGCAAGAATACATGCTTTTCGCGCAGTTATAAGAGAAAAAGTTTTGACGAGTATCACGTGGATACTTGTAAAACCGATGTGTTCAGATTTAGCTCGTTTCGGTCTAAAAGAGCTTGTTTCGTTGTATTAAGCAAGAATACATGCTTTTCGCGCAGTTATAAGAGAAAAAGTTTTTACGCGTATTAGAGAGACACTTGTAAAACCGATGTGTTGTGATTTAGCTCGTTTCGGTCTAAAACAGCTTGTTTCGCTGTATTAAGCAAGAATACATGCTTTTCGCGCCGTTATAAGAGAAAAAGTTTTGACGCGTATCAGAGGAACACTTGTAAAACCGATGTGTTGTGATTTAGCTCATTTCGGTCTAAAACAGCTTGTATCGCTGTATTAAGCAAGAATACATGCTTTTCGCGCAGTTATAAGAGAAAAAGTTTTGACGCGTATCAGAGGAACACTTGTAAAACCGATGTGTTGTGATTTAGCTCGTTTTGGTCTAAAACAGCTTGTTTCGCTGTATTAAGCAGGAATACATGCTTTTCGCGCAGTTATAAGAGAAAAAGTTTTAAAGGCATGTCACAAGGACACATGTAAAACCGATGCGTTCAGATTTAGTTCGTTTCGGTCTAAAACAGCTTGTTTCGTTGTATTAAGCACGAATACATGCTTTTCGCGCAGTTATAAGAGAAAACGTTTTGACGAGTATCACGTGGAACACTTGTAATACCGATGTGTTGTGATTTAGCTTGTTTCGGTCTAAAACAACTTGTTTCGCTGTATTAAGCAAGAATACATGCTTTTCGCGCAGTTATAAGAGAAAAAGTTTTGACGCGTATCAGAGGAACACTTGTAAAACCGATGTGTTGTGATTTAGCTCATTTCGGTCTAAAACAGCTTGTTTCGTTGTATTAAGCAAGAATACATGCTTTTCGCGCAGTTATAAGAGAAAAAGTTTTGACGCGTGTCACAGGGGCACTTGTAAAACCGATGTCTTCAGATTTAGCTCGTTTCGGTCTAAAACAGCTTGTTTCGTTGTATTAAGCACGAATACATGCTTTTCGCGCAGTTATAAGAGAAAAAGTTTTGACGAGTATCACGTGGAACACTTGTAATACCGATGTGTTGTGATTTAGCTCGTTTCGGTTTAAAACAGCTTGTTTCGCTGTATTAAGCAAGAATACATGCTTTTCGCGCAGTTATAAGAGAAAAAGTTTTGACGCGTATCAGAGGAACACTTGTAAAACCGATGTGTTCAGATTTAACTCTTTTCGGACTAAAACAGCTTGTTTCGTTGTATTAAGCACGAATACATGCTTTTCGCGCAGTTATAAGGGAAAAAGTTTAGACGCGTATCAGAGGAACACTTGTAAAACCTTTGTGTTGTGATTTAGCTCGTTTCGGTCTAAAACAGCTTGTTTCGTTGTATTAAGCACGAATACATGCTTTTCGCGCAGTTATAAGAGAAAAAGTTTTGACGAGTATCACGTGGAACACTTGTAATACCGATGTGTTGTGATTTGGCTCGTTTCGGTCTAAAACAGCTTGTTTCGTTGTATTAAGCAAGAATACATGCTTTTCGCGCAGTTATAAGAGAAAAAGTTTTGACGCGTATCAGAGGAACACTTGTAAAACCGATGTGTTCAGATTTAACTCTTTTCGGACTAAAACAGCTTGTTTCGTTGTATTAAGCACGAATACATGCTTTTCGCGCAGTTATAAGGGAAAAAGTTTTGACGAGTATCACATGGAACACTTGTAATACCGATGTGTTGTGATTTGGCTCGTTTCGGTCTAAAACAGCTTGTTTCGTTGTATTAAGCAAGAATACATGCTTTTTGCGCAGTTATAAGAGAAAAAGTTTTGACGCGTATCACATGGACACTTGGAAAACCGATGTGTTCAGATCTAGCTCGTTTTGGTCTAAAACAGCTTGTTTCGTTGTATTAAGCACGAATACATGCTTTTCGCGCAGTTATAAGAGAAAAAGTTTTGACGCGTATCAGAGGAACACTTGTAAAACCGATGTGTTGTGATTTAGCTCGTTTCGGTCTAAAACAGCTTGTTTCGCTGTATTAAGCAAGAATACATGCTTTTCGCGCATTTATAAGAGAAAAAGTTTTGACGCGTGTCACAGGGACACTTGTAAAACCGATGTGTTCAGATTTCGCTCGTTTCGGTCTAAAACAGCTTGTTTCGTTGTATTTAGCACGAATACATGCTTTTCGCGCAGTTATAAGAGAAAAAGTTTAGACGCGTATCAGAGGAACACTTGTAAAACCGATGTGTTGTGATTTAGCTCGTTTCGGTCTAAAACAGCTTGTTTCGCTGTATTAGGCAAGAATACATGCTTTTCGCGCAGTTATAAGAGAAAAAGTTTTGACGCGTGTCACAGGGACACTTGTAAAACCGATGTGTTCAGATTTAGCTCGTTTCGGTCTAAAACAGCTTGTTTCGTTGTATTAAGCACGAATACATGCTTTACGCGCAGTTATAGAAGAAAAAGTTTTGACGCGTATCAGAGAGACACTTGTAAAACCGATGTGTTGTGATTTAGCTCGTTTCGGTCTAAAACAGCTTGTTTCGTTGTATTAAGCAAGAATACATGCTTTTCGCGCAGTGATAAGAGAAAAAGCTTTAAAGGCGTGTCACAGGAAAACTTGTAAAACCGATGTGTTCAGATTTACCTCGTTTCGGTCTAAAACAGCTTGTTTCGTTGGACTAAGCACGAATACATGCTTTTCGCGCAGCTATAAGAGAAAAAAGAGTTGACGCGTATCAGAGGAACACTTGTAAAAGCGATGTGTTGTGATTTAGCTCGTTTCGGTCTAAAACAGCTTGTTTCGCTGTATTAAGCAAGAATACATGCGCTTTCGCGCAGTTATAAGAGAAAAAGCTTTAAAGGCGTGTCACAGGAACACTTGTAAAACCGATGTGTTCAGATTTACCTCGTTTCGGTCTAAAACAGCTTGTTTCGTTGTATTAAGCACGAATACATGCTTTTCGCGCAGTTATAAGAGAAAAAGTTTTGACGCGTATCAGAGGAACACTTGTAAAACCGATGTGTTGTGATTTAGCTCGTTTTGGTCTAAAACAGCTTGTTTCGCTGTATTAAGCAGGAATACATGCTTTTCGCGCAGTTATAAGAGAAAAAGTTTTAAAGGCATGTCACAAGGACACTTGTAAAACCGATGTGTTCAGATTTACCTTGTTTCGGTCTAAAACAGCTTGTTTCGTTGGACTAAGCAAGAATACATGCTTTTCGCGCAGTTATAAGAGAAAAGTTTTGACGCGTATCAGAGGAACACTTGTAAAACCGATGTGTTCAGATTTAGCTCGTTTCGGTCTAAAACAGCTTGTTTCGTTGTATTAAGCAAGAATACATGCTTTTCGCGCAGTTATAAGAGAAAAAGTTTTGACGCGTATTAGAGAGACACTTGTAAAACCGATGTGTTGTGATTTAGCTCGTTTCGGTCTAAAACAGCTTGTTTCGTTGTATTAAGCAAGAATACATGCTTTTCGCGCAGTTATAAGAGAAAAAGTTTTGACGAGTATCACGTGGAACACTTGTAATACCGATGTGTT
This sequence comes from Amblyomma americanum, assembly GCF_052857255.1. Taxonomy (NCBI): domain Eukaryota; kingdom Metazoa; phylum Arthropoda; class Arachnida; order Ixodida; family Ixodidae; genus Amblyomma; species Amblyomma americanum. The sequence continues at coordinate 1,972,658 of NW_027526488.1, read as the reverse complement.
GTGATTTAGCTCGTTTTGGTCTAAAACAGCTTGATTCGCTGTATTAAGCAAGAATACATGCTTTTCGCGCAGTTATAAAAGAAAAAGTTTTGACGCGTATCAGAGGAACACTTGTAAAACCGATGTGTTGTGATTTAGCTCATTTCGGTCTAAAACAGCTTGTTTCGCTGTATTAAGCAAGAATACATGCTTTTCGCGCAGTTATAAGAGAAAAAGTTTTGACGAGTATCACGTGGATACTTGTAAAACCGATGTGTTCAGATTTAGCTCGTTTCGGTCTAAAACAGCTTGTTTCGTTGTATTAAGCAAGAATACATGCTTTTCGCGCAGTTATAAGAGAAAAAGTTTTGACTCGTATCAGAGGAACACTTGTAAAACCGATGTGTTGTGATTTAGCTCATTTCGGTCTAAAACAGCTTGTATCGCTGTATTAAGCAAGAATACATGCTTTTCGCGCAGTTATAAGAGAAAAAGTTTTGACGCGTATCAGAGGAACACTTGTAAAACCGATGTGTTGTGATTTAGCTCGTTTTGGTCTAAAACAGCTTGTTTCGCTGTATTAAGCAGGAATACATGCTTTTCGCGCAGTTATAAGAGAAAAAGTTTTAAAGGCATGTCACAAGGACACATGTAACACCGATGCGTTCAGATTTAGCTCGTTTCGGTCTAAAACAGCTTGTTTCGTTGTATTAAGCACGAATACATGCTTTTCGCGCAGTTATAAGAGAAAACGTTTTGATGAGTATCACGTGGAACACTTGTAATACCGATGTGTTGTGATTTAGCTTGTTTCGGTCTAAAACAACTTGTTTCGCTGTATTAAGCAAGAATACATGCTTTTCGCGCAGTTATAAGAGAAAAAGTTTTGACGCGTATCAGAGGAACACTTGTAAAACCGATGTGTTGTGATTTAGCTCATTTCGGTCTAAAACAGCTTGTTTCGTTGTATTAAGCAAGAATACATGCTTTTCGCGCAGTTATAAGAGAAAAAGTTTTGACGCGTGTCACAGGGGCACTTGTAAAACCGATGTGTTCAGATTTAGCTCGTTTCGGTCTAAAACAGCTTGTTTCGTTGTATTAAGCACGAATACATGCTTTTCGCGCAGTTATAAGAGAAAAAGTTTTGACGAGTATCACGTGGAACACTTGTAATACCGATGTGTTGTGATTTGGCTCGTTTCGGTCTAAAACAGCTTGTTTCGTTGTATTAAGCAAGAATACATGCTTTTCGCGCAGTTATAAGAGAAAAAGTTTTGACGCGTATCAGAGGAACACTTGTAAAACCGATGTGTTCAGATTTAACTCTTTTCGGACTAAAACAGCTTGTGTCGTTGTATTAAGCACGAATACATGCTTTTCGCGCAGTTATAAGGGAAAAAGTTTTGACGCGTATCACATGGACACTTGGAAAACCGATGTGTTCAGATTTAGCTCGTTTTGGTCTAAAACAGCTTGTTTCGCTGTATTAAGCACGAATACATGCTTTTCGCGCAGTTACCAGAGAAAAAGTTTTGACGCGTATCAGAGGAACACTTGTAAAACCGATGTGTTGTGATTTACCTCGTTTCGGTCTAAAACAGCTTGTTTCGCTGTATTAAGCAAGAATACATGCTTTTCGCGCAGTGATAAGAGAAAAAGCTTTAAAGGCGTGTCACAGGGACACTTGTAAAACCGATGTGTTCAGATTTACCTCGTTTCGGTCTAAAACAGCTTGTTTCTTTGGACTAAGCAAGAATACATGCTTTTCGTGCAGTTATAAGAGAAAAAGTTTTGACGCGTATCAGAGGAACACTTGTAAAACCGATGTGTTGTGATTTAGCTCGTTTCGGTCTAAAACAGCTTGTTTCGTTGTATTAAGCAAGAATACATGCTTTTCGCGCAGTTATAAGAGAAAAAGATTTGACGAGTATCACGTGGAACACTTGTAATACCGATGTGTTGTGATTTAGCTCGTTTCGGTTTAAAACAGCTTGTTTCGCTGTATTAAGCAAGAATACATGCTTTTCGCGCAGTTATAAGAGAAAAAGTTTTGACGCGTATCAGAGGAACACTTGTAAAACCGATGTGTTCAGATTTAACTCTTTTCGGACTAAAACAGCTTGTTTCGTTGTATTAAGCACGAATACATGCTTTTCGCGCAGTTATAAGGGAAAAAGTTTAGACGCGTATCAGAGGAACACTTGTAAAACCTTTGTGTTGTGATTTAGCTCGTTTCGGTCTAAAACAGCTTGTTTCGTTGTATTAAGCACGAATACATGCTTTTCGCGCAGTTATAAGAGAAAAAGTTTTGACGCGTATCAGAGGAACACTTGTAAAACCGATCCGTTCAGATTTAGCTCGTTTCGGTCTAAAACAGCTTGTTTCGTTGTATTAAGCACGAATACATGCTTTTCGCGCAGTTATAAGAGAAAAAGTTTTGACGCGTATCAGAGGAACACTTGTAAAACCGATGTGTTCAGATTTAACTCTTTTCGGACTAAAACAGCTTGTTTCGTTGTATTAAGCACGAATACATGCTTTTCGCGCAGTTATAAGGGAAAAAGTTTTGACGAGTATCACGTGGAACACTTGTAATACCGATGTGTTGTGATTTAGCTCGTTTTGGTCTAAAACAGCTTGTTTCGCTGTATTAAGCAGGAATACATGCTTTTCGCGCAGTTATAAGAGAAAAGGTTTTAAAGGCATGTCACAAGGACACTTGTAAAACCGATGTGTTCAGATTTACCTTGTTTCGGTCTAAAACAGCTTGTTTCGTTGGACTAAGCAAGAATACATGCTTTTCGCGCAGTTATAAGAGAAAAAAGTTTTGACGCGTATCAGAGGAGCACTTGTAAAACCGATGTGTTCAGATTTAGCTCGTTTCGGTCTAAAACAGCTTGTTTCGTTGTATTAAGCAAGAATACATGCTTTTCGCGCAGTTATAAGAGAAAAAGTTTTGACGCGTATTAGAGAGACACTTGTAAAACCGATGTGTTGTGATTTAGCTCGTTTCGGTCTAAAACAGCTTGTTTCGTTGTATTAAGCAAGAATACATGCTTTTCGCGCAGTTATAAGAGAAAAAGATTTGACGAGTATCACGTGGAACACTTGTAATACCGATGTGTTGTGATTTAGCTCGTTTTGGTCTAAAACAGCTTGATTCGCTGTATTAAGCAAGAATACATGCTTTTCGCGCAGTTATAAAAGAAAAAGTTTTGACGCGTATCAGAGGAACACTTGTAAAACCTATGTGTTGTGATTTAGCTCATTTCGGTCTAAAACAGCTTGTTTCGCTGTATTAAGCAAGAATACATGCTTTTCGCGCAGTTATAAGAGAAAAAGTTTTGACGAGTATCACGTGGATACTTGTAAAACCGATGTGTTCAGATTTAGCTCGTTTCGGTCTAAAAGAGCTTGTTTCGTTGTATTAAGCAAGAATACATGCTTTTCGCGCAGTTATAAGAGAAAAAGTTTTTACGCGTATTAGAGAGACACTTGTAAAACCGATGTGTTGTGATTTAGCTCGTTTCGGTCTAAAACAGCTTGTTTCGCTGTATTAAGCAAGAATACATGCTTTTCGCGCCGTTATAAGAGAAAAAGTTTTGACGCGTATCAGAGGAACACTTGTAAAACCGATGTGTTGTGATTTAGCTCATTTCGGTCTAAAACAGCTTGTATCGCTGTATTAAGCAAGAATACATGCTTTTCGCGCAGTTATAAGAGAAAAAGTTTTGACGCGTATCAGAGGAACACTTGTAAAACCGATGTGTTGTGATTTACCTCGTTTTGGTCTAAAACAGCTTGTTTCGCTGTATTAAGCAGGAATACATGCTTTTCGCGCAGTTATAAGAGAAAAAGTTTTAAAGGCATGTCACAAGGACACATGTAAAACCGATGCGTTCAGATTTAGCTCGTTTCGGTCTAAAACAGCTTGTTTCGTTGTATTAAGCACGAATACATGCTTTTCGCGCAGTTATAAGAGAAAACGTTTTGACGAGTATCACGTGGAACACTTGTAATACCGATGTGTTGTGATTTAGCTTGTTTCGGTCTAAAACAGCTTGTGTCGTTGTATTAAGCACGAATACATGCTTTTCGCGCAGTTATAAGGGAAAAAGTTTTGACGCGTATCACATGGACACTTGGAAAACCGATGTGTTCAGATTTAGCTCGTTTTGGTCTAAAACAGCTTGTTTCGCTGTATTAAGCACGAATACATGCTTTTCGCGCAGTTACCAGAGAAAAAGTTTTGACGCGTATCAGAGGAACACTTGTAAAACCGATGTGTTGTGATTTACCTCGTTTCGGTCTAAAACAGCTTGTTTCGCTGTATTAAGCAAGAATACATGCTTTTCGCGCAGTGATAAGAGAAAAAGCTTTAAAGGCGTGTCACAGGGACACTTGTAAAACCGATGTGTTCAGATTTACCTCGTTTCGGTCTAAAACAGCTTGTTTCTTTGGACTAAGCAAGAATACATGCTTTTCGTGCAGTTATAAGAGAAAAAGTTTTGACGCGTATCAGAGGAACACTTGTAAAACCGATGTGTTGTGATTTAGCTCGTTTCGGTCTAAAACAGCTTGTTTCGTTGTATTAAGCAAGAATACATGCTTTTCGCGCAGTTATAAGAGAAAAAGATTTGACGAGTATCACGTGGAACACTTGTAATACCGATGTGTTGTGATTTAGCTCGTTTCGGTTTAAAACAGCTTGTTTCGCTGTATTAAGCAAGAATACATGCTTTTCGCGCAGTTATAAGAGAAAAAGTTTTGACGCGTATCAGAGGAACACTTGTAAAACCGATGTGTTCAGATTTAACTCTTTTCGGACTAAAACAGCTTGTTTCGTTGTATTAAGCACGAATACATGCTTTTCGCGCAGTTATAAGGGAAAAAGTTTAGACGCGTATCAGAGGAACACTTGTAAAACCTTTGTGTTGTGATTTAGCTCGTTTCGGTCTAAAACAGCTTGTTTCGTTGTATTAAGCACGAATACATGCTTTTCGCGCAGTTATAAGAGAAAAAGTTTTGACGCGTATCAGAGGAACACTTGTAAAACCGATCCGTTCAGATTTAGCTCGTTTCGGTCTAAAACAGCTTGTTTCGTTGTATTAAGCACGAATACATGCTTTTCGCGCAGTTATAAGAGAAAAAGTTTTGACGCGTATCAGAGGAACACTTGTAAAACCGATGTGTTCAGATTTAACTCTTTTCGGACTAAAACAGCTTGTTTCGTTGTATTAAGCACGAATACATGCTTTTCGCGCAGTTATAAGGGAAAAAGTTTTGACGAGTATCACGTGGAACACTTGTAATACCGATGTGTTGTGATTTAGCTCGTTTTGGTCTAAAACAGCTTGTTTCGCTGTATTAAGCAGGAATACATGCTTTTCGCGCAGTTATAAGAGAAAAGGTTTTAAAGGCATGTCACAAGGACACTTGTAAAACCGATGTGTTCAGATTTACCTTGTTTCGGTCTAAAACAGCTTGTTTCGTTGGACTAAGCAAGAATACATGCTTTTCGCGCAATTATAAGAGAAAAAAGTTTTGACGCGTATCAGAGGAGCACTTGTAAAACCGATGTGTTCAGATTTAGCTCGTTTCGGTCTAAAACAGCTTGTTTCGTTGTATTAAGCAAGAATACATGCTTTTCGCGCAGTTATAAGAGAAAAAGTTTTGACGCGTATTAGAGAGACACTTGTAAAACCGATGTGTTGTGATTTAGCTCGTTTCGGTCTAAAACAGCTTGTTTCGTTGTATTAAGCAAGAATACATGCTTTTCGCGCAGTTATAAGAGAAAAAGATTTGACGAGTATCACGTGGAACACTTGTAATACCGATGTGTTGTGATTTAGCTCGTTTTGGTCTAAAACAGCTTGATTCGCTGTATTAAGCAAGAATACATGCTTTTCGCGCAGTTATAAAAGAAAAAGTTTTGACGCGTATCAGAGGAACACTTGTAAAACCTATGTGTTGTGATTTAGCTCATTTCGGTCTAAAACAGCTTGTTTCGCTGTATTAAGCAAGAATACATGCTTTTCGCGCAGTTATAAGAGAAAAAGTTTTGACGAGTATCACGTGGATACTTGTAAAACCGATGTGTTCAGATTTAGCTCGTTTCGGTCTAAAAGAGCTTGTTTCGTTGTATTAAGCAAGAATACATGCTTTTCGCGCAGTTATAAGAGAAAAAGTTTTTACGCGTATTAGAGAGACACTTGTAAAACCGATGTGTTGTGATTTAGCTCGTTTCGGTCTAAAACAGCTTGTTTCGCTGTATTAAGCAAGAATACATGCTTTTCGCGCCGTTATAAGAGAAAAAGTTTTGACGCGTATCAGAGGAACACTTGTAAAACCGATGTGTTGTGATTTAGCTCATTTCGGTCTAAAACAGCTTGTATCGCTGTATTAAGCAAGAATACATGCTTTTCGCGCAGTTATAAGAGAAAAAGTTTTGACGCGTATCAGAGGAACACTTGTAAAACCGATGTGTTGTGATTTAGCTCGTTTTGGTCTAAAACAGCTTGTTTCGCTGTATTAAGCAGGAATACATGCTTTTCGCGCAGTTATAAGAGAAAAAGTTTTAAAGGCATGTCACAAGGACACATGTAAAACCGATGCGTTCAGATTTAGCTCGTTTCGGTCTAAAACAGCTTGTTTCGTTGTATTAAGCACGAATACATGCTTTTCGCGCAGTTATAAGAGAAAACGTTTTGACGAGTATCACGTGGAACACTTGTAATACCGATGTGTTGTGATTTAGCTTGTTTCGGTCTAAAACAACTTGTTTCGCTGTATTAAGCAAGAATACATGCTTTTCGCGCAGTTATAAGAGAAAAAGTTTTGACGCGTATCAGAGGAACACTTGTAAAACCGATGTGTTGTGATTTAGCTCATTTCGGTCTAAAACAGCTTGTTTCGTTGTATTAAGCAAGAATACATGCTTTTCGCGCAGTTATAAGAGAAAAAGTTTTGACGCGTGTCACAGGGGCACTTGTAAAACCGATGTCTTCAGATTTAGCTCGTTTCGGTCTAAAACAGCTTGTTTCGTTGTATTAAGCACGAATACATGCTTTTCGCGCAGTTATAAGAGAAAAAGTTTTGACGAGTATCACGTGGAACACTTGTAATACCGATGTGTTGTGATTTAGCTCGTTTCGGTTTAAAACAGCTTGTTTCGCTGTATTAAGCAAGAATACATGCTTTTCGCGCAGTTATAAGAGAAAAAGTTTTGACGCGTATCAGAGGAACACTTGTAAAACCGATGTGTTCAGATTTAACTCTTTTCGGACTAAAACAGCTTGTTTCGTTGTATTAAGCACGAATACATGCTTTTCGCGCAGTTATAAGGGAAAAAGTTTAGACGCGTATCAGAGGAACACTTGTAAAACCTTTGTGTTGTGATTTAGCTCGTTTCGGTCTAAAACAGCTTGTTTCGTTGTATTAAGCACGAATACATGCTTTTCGCGCAGTTATAAGAGAAAAAGTTTTGACGAGTATCACGTGGAACACTTGTAATACCGATGTGTTGTGATTTGGCTCGTTTCGGTCTAAAACAGCTTGTTTCGTTGTATTAAGCAAGAATACATGCTTTTCGCGCAGTTATAAGAGAAAAAGTTTTGACGCGTATCAGAGGAACACTTGTAAAACCGATGTGTTCAGATTTAACTCTTTTCGGACTAAAACAGCTTGTTTCGTTGTATTAAGCACGAATACATGCTTTTCGCGCAGTTATAAGGGAAAAAGTTTTGACGAGTATCACATGGAACACTTGTAATACCGATGTGTTGTGATTTGGCTCGTTTCGGTCTAAAACAGCTTGTTTCGTTGTATTAAGCAAGAATACATGCTTTTTGCGCAGTTATAAGAGAAAAAGTTTTGACGCGTATCACATGGACACTTGGAAAACCGATGTGTTCAGATCTAGCTCGTTTTGGTCTAAAACAGCTTGTTTCGTTGTATTAAGCACGAATACATGCTTTTCGCGCAGTTATAAGAGAAAAAGTTTTGACGCGTATCAGAGGAACACTTGTAAAACCGATGTGTTGTGATTTAGCTCGTTTCGGTCTAAAACAGCTTGTTTCGCTGTATTAAGCAAGAATACATGCTTTTCGCGCATTTATAAGAGAAAAAGTTTTGACGCGTGTCACAGGGACACTTGTAAAACCGATGTGTTCAGATTTCGCTCGTTTCGGTCTAAAACAGCTTGTTTCGTTGTATTTAGCACGAATACATGCTTTTCGCGCAGTTATAAGAGAAAAAGTTTAGACGCGTATCAGAGGAACACTTGTAAAACCGATGTGTTGTGATTTAGCTCGTTTCGGTCTAAAACAGCTTGTTTCGCTGTATTAGGCAAGAATACATGCTTTTCGCGCAGTTATAAGAGAAAAAGTTTTGACGCGTGTCACAGGGACACTTGTAAAACCGATGTGTTCAGATTTAGCTCGTTTCGGTCTAAAACAGCTTGTTTCGTTGTATTAAGCACGAATACATGCTTTACGCGCAGTTATAGAAGAAAAAGTTTTGACGCGTATCAGAGAGACACTTGTAAAACCGATGTGTTGTGATTTAGCTCGTTTCGGTCTAAAACAGCTTGTTTCGTTGTATTAAGCAAGAATACATGCTTTTCGCGCAGTGATAAGAGAAAAAGCTTTAAAGGCGTGTCACAGGAAAACTTGTAAAACCGATGTGTTCAGATTTACCTCGTTTCGGTCTAAAACAGCTTGTTTCGTTGGACTAAGCACGAATACATGCTTTTCGCGCAGCTATAAGAGAAAAAAGAGTTGACGCGTATCAGAGGAACACTTGTAAAAGCGATGTGTTGTGATTTAGCTCGTTTCGGTCTAAAACAGCTTGTTTCGCTGTATTAAGCAAGAATACATGCTTTTCGCGCAGTTATAAGAGAAAAAGCTTTAAAGGCGTGTCACAGGAACACTTGTAAAACCGATGTGTTCAGATTTACCTCGTTTCGGTCTAAAACAGCTTGTTTCGTTGTAATAAGCACGAATACATGCTTTTCGCGCAGTTATAAGAGAAAAAGTTTTGACGCGTATCAGAGGAACACTTGTAAAACCGATGTGTTGTGATTTAGCTCGTTTTGGTCTAAAACAGCTTGTTTCGCTGTATTAAGCAGGAATACATGCTTTTCGCGCAGTTATAAGAGAAAAAGTTTTAAAGGCATGTCACAAGGACACTTGTAAAACCGATGTGTTCAGATTTACCTTGTTTCGGTCTAAAACAGCTTGTTTCGTTGGACTAAGCAAGAATACATGCTTTTCGCGCAGTTATAAGAGAAAAGTTTTGACGCGTATCAGAGGAACACTTGTAAAACCGATGTGTTCAGATTTAGCTCGTTTCGGTCTAAAACAGCTTGTTTCGTTGTATTAAGCAAGAATACATGCTTTTCGCGCAGTTATAAGAGAAAAAGTTTTGACGCGTATTAGAGAGACACTTGTAAAACCGATGTGTTGTGATTTAGCTCGTTTCGGTCTAAAACAGCTTGTTTCGTTGTATTAAGCAAGAATACATGCTTTTCGCGCAGTTATAAGAGAAAAAGTTTTGACGAGTATCACGTGGAACACTTGTAATACCGATGTGTTGTGATTTAGCTCGTTTTGGTCTAAAACAGCTTGATTCGCTGTATTAAGCAAGAATACATGCTTTTCGCGCAGTTATAAAAGAAAAAGTTTTGACGCGTATCAGAGGAACACTTGTAAAACCGATGTGTTGTGATTTAGCTCATTTCGGTCTAAAACAGCTTGTTTCGCTGTATTAAGCAAGAATACATGCTTTTCGCGCAGTTATAAGAGAAAAAGTTTTGACGAGTATCACGTGGATACTTGTAAAACCGATGTGTTCAGATTTAGCTCGTTTCGGTCTAAAACAGCTTGTTTCGTTGTATTAAGCAAGAATACATGCTTTTCGCGCAGTTATAAGAGAAAAAGTTTTGACGCGTATTAGAGAGACACTTGTAAAACCGATGTGTTGTGATTTAGCTCGTTTCGGTCTAAAACAGCTTGTTTCGCTGTATTAAGCAAGAATACATGCTTTTCGCGCCGTTATAAGAGAAAAAGTTTTGACGCGTATCAGAGGAACACTTGTAAAACCGATGTGTTGTGATTTAGCTCATTTCGGTCTAAAACAGCTTGTATCGCTGTATTAAGCAAGAATACATGCTTTTCGCGCAGTTATAAGAGAAAAAGTTTTGACGCGTATCAGAGGAACACTTGTAAAACCGATGTGTTGTGATTTAGCTCGTTTTGGTCTAAAACAGCTTGTTTCGCTGTATTAAGCAGGAATACATGCTTTTCGCGCAGTTATAAGAGAAAAAGTTTTAAAGGCATGTCACAAGGACACATGTAACACCGATGCGTTCAGATTTAGCTCGTTTCGGTCTAAAACAGCTTGTTTCGTTGTATTAAGCACGAATACATGCTTTTCGCGCAGTTATAAGAGAAAACGTTTTGATGAGTATCACGTGGAACACTTGTAATACCGATGTGTTGTGATTTAGCTTGTTTCGGTCTAAAACAACTTGTTTCGCTGTATTAAGCAAGAATACATGCTTTTCGCGCAGTTATAAGAGAAAAAGTTTTGACGCGTATCAGAGGAACACTTGTAAAACCGATGTGTTGTGATTTAGCTCATTTCGGTCTAAAACAGCTTGTTTCGTTGTATTAAGCAAGAATACATGCTTTTCGCGCAGTTATAAGAGAAAAAGTTTTGACGCGTGTCACAGGGGCACTTGTAAAACCGATGTGTTCAGATTTAGCTCGTTTCGGTCTAAAACAGCTTGTTTCGTTGTATTAAGCACGAATACATGCTTTTCGCGCAGTTATAAGAGAAAAAGTTTTGACGAGTATCACGTGGAACACTTGTAATACCGATGTGTTGTGATTTGGCTCGTTTCGGTCTAAAACAGCTTGTTTCGTTGTATTAAGCAAGAATACATGCTTTTCGCGCAGTTATAAGAGAAAAAGTTTTGACGCGTATCAGAGGAACACTTGTAAAACCGATGTGTTCAGATTTAACTCTTTTCGGACTAAAACAGCTTGTGTCGTTGTATTAAGCACGAATACATGCTTTTCGCGCAGTTATAAGGGAAAAAGTTTTGACGCGTATCACATGGACACTTGGAAAACCGATGTGTTCAGATTTAGCTCGTTTTGGTCTAAAACAGCTTGTTTCGCTGTATTAAGCACGAATACATGCTTTTCGCGCAGTTACCAGAGAAAAAGTTTTGACGCGTATCAGAGGAACACTTGTAAAACCGATGTGTTGTGATTTACCTCGTTTCGGTCTAAAACAGCTTGTTTCGCTGTATTAAGCAAGAATACATGCTTTTCGCGCAGTGATAAGAGAAAAAGCTTTAAAGGCGTGTCACAGGGACACTTGTAAAACCGATGTGTTCAGATTTACCTCGTTTCGGTCTAAAACAGCTTGTTTCTTTGGACTAAGCAAGAATACATGCTTTTCGTGCAGTTATAAGAGAAAAAGTTTTGACGCGTATCAGAGGAACACTTGTAAAACCGATGTGTTGTGATTTAGCTCGTTTCGGTCTAAAACAGCTTGTTTCGCTGTATTAAGCAAGAATACATGCTTTTCGCGCAGTTATAAGAGAAAAAATTTTGACGCGTATCAGAGGAACACTTGTAAAACCGATGTGTTGTGATTTAGCTCGTTTCGGTCTAAAACAGCTTGTTTCGCTGTATTAAGCAAGAATACATGCTTTTCGCGCAGTTAAAAGAGAAAAAGTTTTGACGCGTATCAGAGGAACACTTGTAAAACCGATCCGTTCAGATTTAGCTCGTTTCGGTCTAAAACAGCTTGTTTCGTTGTATTAAGCACGAATACATGCTTTAAGCGCAGTTATAGAAGAAAAAGTTTTGACGCGTATTAGAGAGACACATGTAAAACCGATGTGTTGTGATTTAGCTCGTTTCGGTCTAAAACAGCTTGTTTCGTTGTATTAAGCAAGAATACATGCTTTTCGCGCAGTTATAAGAGAAAAAGTTTTGACGCGTATTAGAGAGACACTTGTAAAACCGATGTGTTGTGATTTAGCTCGTTTCGGTCTAAAACAGCTTGTTTCGTTGTATTAGGCAAGAATACATGCTTTTCGCGCAGTTATAAGAGAAAAAGTTTTGACGAGTATCACGTGGATACTTGTAAAACCGATGTGTTCAGATTTAGCTCGTTTTGGTCTAAAACAGCTTGTTTCGTTGTATTAAGCACGAATACATGCTTTTCGCGCAGTTATAAGAGAAAAAGTTTTGACGAGTATCACGTGGAACACTTGTAATACCGATGTGTTGTGATTTAGCTCGTTTCGGTCTAAAACAACTTGATTCGCTGTATTAAGCAAGAATACATGCTTTTCGCGCAGTTATAAAAGAAAAAGTTATAAAGGCATGTCACAAGGACACTTGTAAAACCGATGTGTTCAGATTTACCTTGTTTCGGTCTAAAACAGCTTGTTTCGTTGGACTAAGCAAGAATACATGCTTTTCGCGCAGTTATAAGCGAAAAAAGTTTTGACGCGTATCAGAGGAACACTTGTAAAACCGATGTGTTCAGATTTAGCTCGTTTCGGTCTAAAACAGCTTGTTTCGTTGTATTAAGCAAGAATACATGCTTTTCGCGCAGTTATAAGAGAAAAAGTTTTGACGCGTATTAGAGAGACACATGTAAAACCGATGTGTTGTGATTTAGCTCGTTTCGGTCTAAAACAGCTTGTTTCGTTGTATTAAGCAAGAATACATGCTTTTCGCGCAGTTATAAGAGAAAAAGTTTTGACGCGTATTAGAGAGACACTTGTAAAACCGATGTGTTGTGATTTAGCTCGTTTCGGTCTAAAACAGCTTGTTTCGTTGTATTAGGCAAGAATACATGCTTTTCGCGCAGTTATAAGAGAAAAAGTTTTGACGAGTATCACGTGGATACTTGTAAAACCGATGTGTTCAGATTTAGCTCGTTTTGGTCTAAAACAGCTTGTTTCGTTGTATTAAGCACGAATACATGCTTTTCGCGCAGTTATAAGAGAAAAAGTTTTGACGAGTATCACGTGGAACACTTGTAATACCGATGTGTTGTGATTTAGCTCGTTTCGGTCTAAAACAGCTTGATTCGCTGTATTAAGCAAGAATACATGCTTTTCGCGCAGTTATAAAAGAAAAAGTTTTGACGCGTATCAGAGGAACACTTGTAAAACCGATGTGTTGTGATTTAGCTCATTTCGGTCTAAAACAGCTTGTTTCGCTGTATTAAGCAAGAATACATGCTTTTCGCGCAGTTATAAGAGAAAAAGTTTTGACGAGTATCACGTGGATACTTGTAAAACCGATGTGTTCAGATTTAGCTCGTTTCGGTCTAAAACAGCTTGTTTCGTTGTATTAAGCAAGAATACATGCTTTTCGCGCAGTTATAAGAGAAAAAGTTTTGACGCGTATTAGAGAGACACTTGTGAAACCGATGTGTTGTGATTTAGCTCGTTTCGGTCTAAAACAGCTTGTTTCGTTGTATTAAGCAAGAATACATGCTTTTCGCGCAGTTATAAGAGAAAAAGTTTTGACGAGTATCACGTGGATACTTGTAAAACCGATGTGTTCAGATTTAGCTCGTTTCGGTCTAAAACAGCTTGTTTCGTTGTATTAAGCACGAATACATGCTTTTCGCGCAGTTAAAAGAGAAAAAGTTTTGACGAGTATCACGTGGAACACTTGTAATATCGATGTGTTGTGATTTAGCTCGTTTCGGTCTAAAACAGCTTGTTTCGCTGTATTAAGCAAGAATACATGCTTTTCGCGCCGTTATAAAAGAAAGTTTTGACGCGTATCAGAGGAACACTTGTAAAACCGATGTGTTGTGATTCAGCTCATTTCGGTCTAAAACAGCTTGTTTCGCTGTATTAAGCAAGAATACATGCTTTTCGTGCAGTTATAAGAGAAAAAGTTTTGACGCGTATCAGAGGAACACTTGTAAAACCGATGTGTTGTGATTTAGCTCGTTTCGGTCTAAAACAGCTTGTTTCGCTGTATTAAGCAAGAATACATGCTTTTCGCGCAGTTATAAGAGAAAAAATTTTGACGCGTATCAGAGGAACACTTGTAAAACCGATGTGTTGTGATTTAGCTCGTTTCGGTCTAAAACAGCTTGTTTCGCTGTATTAAGCAAGAATACATGCTTTTCGCGCAGTTATAAGAGAAAAAGTTTTGACGCGTATCAGAGGAACACTTGTAAAACCGATCCGTTCAGATTTAGCTCGTTTCGGTCTAAAACAGCTTGTTTCGTTGTATTAAGCACGAATACATGCTTTACGCGCAGTTATAGAAGAAAAAGTTTTGACGCGTATTAGAGAGACACATGTAAAACCGATGTGTTGTGATTTAGCTCGTTTCGGTCTAAAACAGCTTGTTTCGTTGTATTAAGCAAGAATACATGCTTTTCGCGCAGTTATAAGAGAAAAAGTTTTGACGCGTATTAGAGAGACACTTGTAAAACCGATGTGTTGTGATTTAGCTCGTTTCGGTCTAAAACAGCTTGTTTCGTTGTATTAGGCAAGAATACATGCTTTTCGCGCAGTTATAAGAGAAAAAGTTTTGACGAGTATCACGTGGATACTTGTAAAACCGATGTGTTCAGATTTAGCTCGTTTTGGTCTAAAACAGCTTGTTTCGTTGTATTAAGCACGAATACATGCTTTTCGCGCAGTTATAAGAGAAAAAGTTTTGACGAGTATCACGTGGAACACTTGTAATACCGATGTGTTGTGATTTAACTCGTTTCGGTCTAAAACAGCTTGATTCGCTGTATTAAGCAAGAATACATGCTTTTCGCGCAGTTATAAAAGAAAAAGTTTTGACGCGTATCAGAGGAACACTTGTAAAACCGATGTGTTGTGATTTAGCTCATTTCGGTCTAAAACAGCTTGTTTCGCTGTATTAAGCAAGAATACATGCTTTTCGCGCAGTTATAAGAGAAAAAGTTTTGACGAGTATCACGTGGATACTTGTAAAACCGATGTGTTCAGATTTAGCTCGTTTCGGTCTAAAACAGCTTGTTTCGTTGTATTAAGCAAGAATACATGCTTTTCGCGCAGTTATAAGAGAAAAAGTTTTGACGCGTATTAGAGAGACACTTGTGAAACCGATGTGTTGTGATTTAGCTCGTTTCGGTCTAAAACAGCTTGTTTCGTTGTATTAAGCAAGAATACATGCTTTTCGCGCAGTTATAAGAGAAAAAGTTTTGACGAGTATCACGTGGATACTTGTAAAACCGATGTGTTCAGATTTAGCTCGTTTCGGTCTAAAACAGCTTGTTTCGTTGTATTAAGCACGAATACATGCTTTTCGCGCAGTTAAAAGAGAAAAAGTTTTGACGAGTATCACGTGGAACACTTGTAATACCGATGTGTTGTGATTTAGCTCGTTTCGGTCTAAAACAGCTTGTTTCGCTGTATTAAGCAAGAATACATGCTTTTCGCGCCGTTATAAAAGAAAGTTTTGACGCGTATCAGAGGAACACTTGTAAAACCGATGTGTTGGGATTCAGCTCATTTCGGTCTAAAACAGCTTGTTTCGCTGTATTCAGCAAGAATACATGCTTTTCGTGCAGTTATAAGAGAAAAAGTTTTGACGCGTATCAGAGGAACACTTGTAAAACCGATGTGTTGTGATTTAGCTCGTTTCGGTCTAAAACAGCTTGTTTCGCTGTATTAAGCAAGAATACCTGCTTTTCGCGCAGTTATAAGAGAAAAAATTTTGACGCGTATCAGAGGAACACTTGTAAAACCGATGTGTTGTGATTTAGCTCGTTTCGGTCTAAAACAGCTTGTTTCGCTGTATTAAGCAAGAATACATGCTTTTCGCGCAGTTATAAGAGAAAAAGTTTTGACGCGTATCAGAGGAACACTTGTAAAACCGATCCGTTCAGATTTAGCTCGTTTCGGTCTAAAACAGCTTGTTTCGTTGTATTAAGCACGAATACATGCTTTACGCGCAGTTATAGAAGAAAAAGTTTTGACGCGTATCAGAGACACTTGTAAAACCGATGTGTTGTGATTTAGCTCGTTTGGGTCTAAAACAGCTTGTTTAGTTGTATTAAGCAAGAATACATGCTTTTCGCGCAGTTATAAGAGAAAAAGTTTTGACGAGTATCACGTGGATACTTGTAAAACCGATGTGTTCAGATTTAGCTCGTTTCGGTCTAAAACAGCTGGTTTCGTTGTATTAAGCACGAATACATGCTTTTCGCGCAGTTATAAGAGAAAAATTTTTGACGAGTATCACGTGGAACACTTGTAATACCGATGTGTTGTGATTTAGCTCGTTTCGGTTTAAAACAGCTTGTTTCGCTGTATTAAGCAAGAATACATGCTTTTCGCGCAGTTATAAGAGAAAAAGTTTTGACGCGTATCAGAGGAACACTTGTAAAACCGATGTGTTCAGATTTAGCTCGTTTCGGTCTGAAACAGCTTGTTTCGTTGTATTAAGCACGAATACATGCTTTTCGCGCAGTTATAAGAGAAAAAGTTTAGACGCGTATCAGAGGAACACTTGTAAAACCTTTGTGTTGTGATTTAGCTCGTTTCGGTCTAAAACAGCTTGTTTCGTTGTATTAAGCAAGAATACATGCTTTTCGCGCAGTTATAAGAGAAAAAGTTTTGACGAGTATCACGTGGATACTTGTAATACCGATGTGTTGTGATTTAGCTCGTTTCGGTCTAAAACAGCTTGTTTCGCTGTATTAAGCAAGAATACATGCTTTTCGCGCAGTTATAAGAGAAAAAGTTTTGACGTGTATCAGAGGAACACTTGTAAAACCGATGTGTTGTGATTTAGCTCATTTCGGTCTACAACAGCTTGTTTCGTTGTATTAAGCAAGAATACATGCTTTTCGCGCAGTTATAAGAGAAAAAGTTTTGACGCGTGTCACAGGGACACTTGTAAAACCGATGTGCTCAGATTTAGCTCGTTTCGGTCTAAAACAGCTTGTTTCGTTGTATTAAGCACGAATACATGCTTTTCGCGCAGTTATAAGAGAAAAAGTTTTGACGAGTATCACGTGGAACACTTGTAATACCGATGTGTTGTGATTTGGCTCGTTTCGGTCTAAAACAGCTTGTTTCGTTGTATTAAGCAAGAATACATGCTTTTCGCGCAGTTATAA
This sequence comes from Amblyomma americanum, assembly GCF_052857255.1. Taxonomy (NCBI): domain Eukaryota; kingdom Metazoa; phylum Arthropoda; class Arachnida; order Ixodida; family Ixodidae; genus Amblyomma; species Amblyomma americanum. The sequence goes on along the minus strand of NW_027526488.1, from coordinate 1,955,519 downwards.
GAGAAAAAGTTTTGACGCGTATCACATGGACACTTGGAAAACCGATGTGTTCAGATCTAGCTCGTTTTGGTCTAAAACAGCTTGTTTCGTTGTATTAAGCACGAATACATGCTTTTCGCGCAGTTATTAGAGAAAAAGTTTTGACGCGTATCAGAGGAACACTTGTAAAACCGATGTGTTGTGATTTAGCTCGTTTCGGTCTAAAACAGCTTGTTTCGCTGTATTAAGCAAGAATACATGCTTTTCGCGCATTTATAAGAGAAAAAGTTTTGACGCGTGTCACAGGGACACTTGTAAAACCGATGTGTTCAGATTTCGCTCGTTTCGGTCTAAAACAGCTTGTTTCGTTGTATTTAGCACGAATACATGCTTTTCGCGCAGTTATAAGAGAAAAAGTTTACACGCGTATCAGAGGAACACTTGTAATACCGATGTGTTGTGATTTAGCTCGTTTCGGTCTAAAACAGCTTGATTCGCTGTATTAAGCAAGAATACATGCTTTTCGCGCAGTTATAAGAGAAAAAGTTTTGACGAGTATCACGTGGATACTTGTAAAACCGATGTGTTCAGATTTAGCTCGTTTCGGTCTAAAACAGCTTGTTTCGTTGTATTAAGCAAGAATACATGCTTTTCGCGCAGTTATAAGAGAAAAAGTTTTGACGCGTATTAGAGAGACACTTGTGAAACCGATGTGTTGTGATTTAGCTCGTTTCGGTCTAAAACAGCTTGTTTCGTTGTATTAAGCAAGAATACATGCTTTTCGCGCAGTTATAAGAGAAAAAGTTTTGACGAGTATCACGTGGATACTTGTAAAACCGATGTGTTCAGATTTAGCTCGTTTCGGTCTAAAACAGCTTGTTTCGTTGTATTAAGCACGAATACATGCTTTTCGCGCAGTTAAAAGAGAAAAAGTTTTGACGAGTATCACGTGGAACACTTGTAATATCGATGTGTTGTGATTTAGCTCGTTTCGGTCTAAAACAGCTTGTTTCGCTGTATTAAGCAAGAATACATGCTTTTCGCGCCGTTATAAAAGAAAGTTTTGACGCGTATCAGAGGAACACTTGTAAAACCGATGTGTTGTGATTCAGCTCATTTCGGTCTAAAACAGCTTGTTTCGCTGTATTAAGCAAGAATACATGCTTTTCGTGCAGTTATAAGAGAAAAAGTTTTGACGCGTATCAGAGGAACACTTGTAAAACCGATGTGTTGTGATTTAGCTCGTTTCGGTCTAAAACAGCTTGTTTCGCTGTATTAAGCAAGAATACATGCTTTTCGCGCAGTTATAAGAGAAAAAATTTTGACGCGTATCAGAGGAACACTTGTAAAACCGATGTGTTGTGATTTAGCTCGTTTCGGTCTAAAACAGCTTGTTTCGCTGTATTAAGCAAGAATACATGCTTTTCGCGCAGTTATAAGAGAAAAAGTTTTGACGCGTATCAGAGGAACACTTGTAAAACCGATCCGTTCAGATTTAGCTCGTTTCGGTCTAAAACAGCTTGTTTCGTTGTATTAAGCACGAATACATGCTTTACGCGCAGTTATAGAAGAAAAAGTTTTGACGCATATTAGAGAGACCGATGTTTTGTGATTTAGCTCGTTTCGGTCTAAAACAGCTTGTTTCGTTGTATTAAGCAAGAATACATGCTTTTCGCGCAGTTATAAGAGAAAAAGTTTTGACGCGTATTAGAGAGACACTTGTAAAACCGATGTGTTGTGATTTAGCTCGTTTCGGTCTAAAACAGCTTGTTTCGTTGTATTAGGCAAGAATACATGCTTTTCGCGCAGTTATAAGAGAAAAAGTTTTGACGAGTATCACGTGGATACTTGTAAAACCGATGTGTTCAGATTTAGCTCGTTTTGGTCTAAAACAGCTTGTTTCGTTGTATTAAGCACGAATACATGCTTTTCGCGCAGTTATAAGAGAAAAAGTTTTAAAGGCATGTCACAAGGACACTTGTAAAACCGATGTGTTCAGATTTACCTTGTTTCGGTCTAAAACAGCTTGTTTCGTTGGACTAAGCAAGAATACATGCTTTTCGCGTAGTTATAAGAGAAAAAGTTTTGACGCGTATCAGAGGAACACTTGTAAAACCGATGTGTTCAGATTTAGCTCGTTTCGATCTAAAACAGCTTGTTTCGTTGTATTAAGCAAGAATACATGCTTTTCGCGCAGTTATAAGAGAAAACGTTTTGACGCGTATTAGAGAGACACTTGTAAAACCGATGTGTTGTGATTTAGCTCGTTTCGGTCTAAAACAGCTTGTTTCGTTGTATTAAGCAAGAATACATGCTTTTCGCGCAGTTATAAGAGAAAAAGTTTTGACGGGTATTAGAGAGACACTTGTAAAACCGATGTGTTGTGATTTAGCTCGTTTCGGTCTAAAACAGCTTGTTTCGTTGTATTAAGCAAGAATACATGCTTTTCGCGCAGTTATAAGAGAAAAAGTTTTGACGAGTATCACGTGGATACTTGTAAAACCGATGTGTTCAGATTTAGCTCGTTTCGGTCTAAAACAGCTTGTTTCGTTGTATTAAGCAAGAATACATGCTTTTCGCGCAGTTATAAGAGAAAAAGTTTTGACGCGTATTAGAGAGACACTTGTGAAACCGATGTGTTGTGATTTAGCTCGTTTCGGTCTAAAACAGCTTGTTTCGTTGTATTAAGCAAGAATACAAGCTTTTCGCGCAGTTATAAGAGAAAAAGTTTTGACGAGTATCACGTGGATACTTGTAAAACCGATGTGTTCAGATTTAGCTCGTTTCGGTCTAAAACAGCTTGTTTCGTTGTATTAAGCACGAATACATGCTTTTCGCGCAGTTAAAAGAGAAAAAGTTTTGACGAGTATCACGTGGAACACTTGTAATATCGATGTGTTGTGATTTAGCTCGTTTCGGTCTAAAACAGCTTGTTTCGCTGTATTAAGCAAGAATACATGCTTTTCGCGCCGTTATAAAAGAAAGTTTTGACGCGTATCAGAGGAACACTTGTAAAACCGATGTGTTGTGATTCAGCTCATTTCGGTCTAAAACAGCTTGTTTCGCTGTATTAAGCAAGAATACATGCTTTTCGTGCAGTTATAAGAGAAAAAGTTTTGACGCGTATCAGAGGAACACTTGTAAAACCGATGTGTTGTGATTTAGCTCGTTTCGGTCTAAAACAGCTTGTTTCGCTGTATTAAGCAAGAATACATGCTTTTCGCGCAGTTATAAGAGAAAAAATTTTGACGCGTATCAGAGGAACACTTGTAAAACCGATGTGTTGTGATTTAGCTCGTTTCGGTCTAAAACAGCTTGTTTTGCTGTATTAAGCAAGAATACATGCTTTTCGCGCAGTTATAAGAGAAAAAGTTTTGACGCGTATCAGAGGAACACTTGTAAAACCGATCCGTTCAGATTTAGCTCGTTTCGGTCTAAAACAGCTTGTTTCGTTGTATTAAGCACGAATACATGCTTTACGCGCAGTTATAGAAGAAAAAGTTTTGACGCGTATTAGAGAGACCGATGTGTTGTGATTTAGCTCGTTTCGGTCTAAAACAGCTTGTTTCGTTGTATTAAGCAAGAATACATGCTTTTCGCGCAGTTATAAGAGAAAAAGTTTTGACGCGTATTAGAGAGACACTTGTAAAACCGATGTGTTGTGATTTAGCTCGTTTCGGTCTAAAACAGCTTGTTTCGTTGTATTAGGCAAGAATACATGCTTTTCGCGCAGTTATAAGAGAAAAAGTTTTGACGAGTATCACGTGGATACTTGTAAAACCGATGTGTTCAGATTTAGCTCGTTTTGGTCTAAAACAGCTTGTTTCGTTGTATTAAGCACGAATACATGCTTTTCGCGCAGTTATAAGAGAAAAAGTTTTAAAGGCATGTCACAAGGACACTTGTAAAACCGATGTGTTCAGATTTACCTTGTTTCGGTCTAAAACAGCTTGTTTCGTTGGACTAAGCAAGAATACATGCTTTTCGCGTAGTTATAAGAGAAAAAGTTTTGACGCGTATCAGAGGAACACTTGTAAAACCGATGTGTTCAGATTTAGCTCGTTTCGATCTAAAACAGCTTGTTTCGTTGTATTAAGCAAGAATACATGCTTTTCGCGCAGTTATAAGAGAAAACGTTTTGACGCGTATTAGAGAGACACTTGTAAAACCGATGTGTTGTGATTTAGCTCGTTTCGGTCTAAAACAGCTTGTTTCGTTGTATTAAGCAAGAATACATGCTTTTCGCGCAGTTATAAGAGAAAAAGTTTTGACGGGTATTAGAGAGACACTTGTAAAACCGATGTGTTGTGATTTAGCTCGTTTCGGTCTAAAACAGCTTGTTTCGTTGTATTAAGCAAGAATACATGCTTTTCGCGCAGTTATAAGAGAAAAAGTTTTGACGAGTATCACGTGGAACACTTGTAATACCGATGTGTTGTGATTTAGCTCGTTTTGTTCTAAAACAGCTTGATTCGCTGTATTAAGCAAGAATACATGCTTTTCGCGCAGTTATAAAAGAAAAAGTTTTGACGCGTATCAGAGGAACACTTGTAAAACCGATGTGTTGTGATTTAGCTCATTTCGGTCTTAAACAGCTTGTTTCGCTGTATTAAGCAAGAATACATGCTTTTCGCGCAGTTATAGGAGAAAAAGTTTTGACGAGTATCACGTGGATACTTGTAAAACCGATGTGTTCAGATTTAGCTCGTTTCGGTCTAAAACAGCTTGTTTCGTTGTATTAAGCAAGAATACATGCTTTTCGCGCAGTTATAAGAGAAAAAGTTTTTACGCGTATTAGAGAGACACTTGTAAAACCGATGTGTTGTGATTTAGCTCGTTTCGGTCTAAAACAGCTTGTTTCGCTGTATTAAGCAAGAATACATGCTTTTCGCGCCGTTATAAGAGAAAAAGTTTCGACGCGTATCAGAGGAACACTTGTAAAACCGATGTGTTGTGATTTAGCTCATTTCGGTCTAAAACAGCTTGTATCGCTGTATTAAGCAAGAATACATGCTTTTCGCGCAGTTATAAGAGAAAAAGTTTTGACGCGTATCAGAGGAACACTTGTAAAACCGATGTGTTGTGATTTAGCTCGTTTTGGTCTAAAACAGCTTGTTTCGCTGTATTAAGCAGGAATACATGCTTTTCGCGCAGTTATAAGAGAAAAAGTTTTAAAGGCATGTCACAAGGACACATGTAAAACCGATGCGTTCAGATTTAGCTCGTTTCGGTCTAAAACAGCTTGTTTCGTTGTATTAAGCACGAATACATGCTTTTCGCGCAGTTATAAGAGAAAACGTTTTGACGAGTATCACGTGGAACACTTGTAATACCGATGTGTTGTGATTTAGCTTGTTTCGGTCTAAAACAACTTGTTTCGCTGTATTAAGCAAGAATACATGCTTTTCGCGCAGTTATAAGAGAAAAAGTTTTGACGCGTATCAGAGGAACACTTGTAAAACCGATGTGTTGTGATTTAGCTCATTTCGGTCTAAAACAGCTTGTTTCGTTGTATTAAGCAAGAATACATGCTTTTCGCGCAGTTATAAGAGAAAAAGTTTTGACGCGTGTCACAGGGGCACTTGTAAAACCGATGTGTTCAGATTTAGCTCGTTTCGGTCTAAAACAGCTTGTTTCGTTGTATTAAGCACAAATACATGCTTTTCGCGCAGTTATAAGAGAAAAAGCTTTGACGAGTATCACGTGGAACACTTGTAATACCGATGTGTTGTGATTTGGCTCGTTTCGGTCTAAAACAGCTTGTTTCGTTGTATTAAGCAAGAATACATGCTTTTCGCGCAGTTATAAGAGAAAAAGTTTTGACGCGTATCAGAGGAACACTTGTAAAACCGATCCGTTCAGATTTAGCTCGTTTCGGTCTAAAACAGCTTGTTTCGTTGTATTAAGCACGAATACATGCTTTACGCGCAGTTATAGAAGAAAAAGTTTTCACGCGTATTAGAGAGACACATGTAAAACCGATGTGTTGTGATTTAGCTCGTTTCGGTCTAAAACAGCTTGTTTCGTTGTATTAAGCAAGAATACATGCTTTTCGCGCAGTTATAAGAGAAAAAGTTTTGACGCGTATTAGAGAGACACTTGTAAAACCGATGTGTTGTGATTTAGCTCGTTTCGGTCTAAAACAGCTTGTTTCGTTGTATTAGGCAAGAATACATGCTTTTCGCGCAGTTATAAGAGAAAAAGTTTTGACGAGTATCACGTGGATACTTGTAAAACCGATGTGTTCAGATTTAGCTCGTTTTGGTCTAAAACAGCTTGTTTCGTTGTATTAAGCACGAATACATGCTTTTCGCGCATTTATAAGAGAAAAAGTTTTGACGAGTATCACGTGGAACACTTGTAATACCGATGTGTTGTGATTTAGCTCGTTTCGGTCTAAAACAGCTTGATTCGCTGTATTAAGCAAGAATACATGCTTTTCGCGCAGTTATAAAAGAAAAAGTTTCGACGCGTATCAGAGGAACACTTGTAAAACCGATGTGTTGTGATTTAGCTCATTTCGGTCTAAAACAGCTTGTTTCGCTGTATTAAGCAAGAATACATGCTTTTCGCGCAGTTATAAGAGAAAAAGTTTTGACGAGTATCACGTGGATACTTGTAAAACCGATGTGTTCAGATTTAGCTCGTTTCGGTCTAAAACAGCTTGTTTCGTTGTATTAGGCAAGAATACATGCTTTTCGCGCAGTTATAAGAGAAAAAGTTTTGACGCGTATTAGAGAGACACTTGTGAAACCGATGTGTTGTGATTTAGCTCGTTTCGGCCTAAAACAGCTTGTTTCGTTGTATTAAGCAAGAATACATGCTTTTCGCGCAGTTATAAGAGAAAAAGTTTTGACGAGTATCACGTGGATACTTGTAAAACCGATGTGTTCAGATTTAGCTCGTTTCGGTCTAAAACAGCTTGTTTCGTTGTATTAAGCACGAATACATGCTTTTCGCGCAGTTAAAAGAGAAAAAGTTTTGACGAGTATCACGTGGAACACTTGTAATACCGATGTGTTGTGATTTAGCTCGTTTCGGTCTAAAACAGCTTGTTTCGCTGTATTAAGCAAGAATACATGCTTTTCGCGCCGTTATAAAAGAAAGTTTTGACGCGTATCAGAGGAACACTTGTAAAACCGATGTGTTGTGATTCAGCTCATTTCGGTCTAAAACAGCTTGTTTCGCTGTATTCAGCAAGAATACATGCTTTTCGTGCAGTTATAAGAGAAAAAGTTTTGACGCGTATCAGAGGAACACTTGTAAAACCGATGTGTTGTGATTTAGCTCGTTTCGGTCTAAAACAGCTTGTTTCGCTGTATTAAGCAAGAATACCTGCTTTTCGCGCAGTTATAAGAGAAAACATTTTGACGCGTATCAGAGGAACACTTGTAAAACCGATGTGTTGTGATTTAGCTCGTTTCGGTCTAAAACAGCTTGTTTCGCTGTATTAGGCAAGAATACATGCTTTTCGCGCAGTTATAAGAGAAAAAGTTTTGACGCGTATCAGAGGAACACTTGTAAAACCGATCCGTTCAGATTTAGCTCGTTTCGGTCTAAAACAGCTTGTTTCGTTGTATTAAGCACGAATACATGCTTTACGCGCAGTTATAGAAGAAAAAGTTTTGACGCGTATCAGAGACACTTGTAAAACCGATGTGTGGTGATTTAGCTCGTTTGGGTCTAAAACAGCTTGTTTAGTTGTATTAAGCAAGAATACATGCTTTTCGCGCAGTTATAAGACAAAAAGTTTTGACGCGTATCACATGGACACTTGGAAAACCGATGTGTTCAGATCTAGCTCGTTTTGGTCTAAAACAGCTTGTTTCGTTGTATTAAGCACGAATACATGCTTTTCGCGCAGTTATAAGAGAAAAAGTTTTGACGCGTATCAGAGGAACACTTGTAAAACCGATGTGTTGTGATTTAGCTCGTTTCGGTCTAAAACAGCTTGTTTCGCTGTATTAAGCAAGAATACCTGCTTTTCGCGCAGTTATAAGAGAAAACATTTTGACGCGTATCAGAGGAACACTTGTAAAACCGATGTGTTGTGATTTAGCTCGTTTCGGTCTAAAACAGCTTGTTTCGCTGTATTAAGCAAGAATACATGCTTTTCGCGCAGTTATAAGAGAAAAAGTTTTGACGCGTATCAGAGGAACACTTGTAAAACCGATCCGTTCAGATTTAGCTCGTTTCGGTCTAAAACAGCTTGTTTCGTTGTATTAAGCACGAATACATGCTTTACGCGCAGTTATAGAAGAAAACGTTTTGACGCGTATCAGAGACACTTGTAAAACCGATGTGTTGTGATTTAGCTCGTTTGGGTCTAAAACAGCTTGTTTAGTTGTATTAAGCAAGAATACATGCTTTTCGCGCAGTTATAAGAGAAAAAGTTTTGACGCGTATCACATGGACACTTGGAAAACCGATGTGTTCAGATCTAGCTCGTTTTGGTCTAAAACAGCTTGTTTCGTTGTATTAAGCACGAATACATGCTTTTCGCGCAGTTATTAGAGAAAAAGTTTTGACGCGTATCAGAGGAACACTTGTAAAACCGATGTGTTGTGATTTAGCTCGTTTCGGTCTAAAACAGCTTGTTTCGCTGTATTAAGCAAGAATACATGCTTTTCGCGCATTTATAAGAGAAAAAGTTTTGACGCGTGTCACAGGGACACTTGTAAAACCGATGTGTTCAGATTTCGCTCGTTTCGGTCTAAAACAGCTTGTTTCGTTGTATTTAGCACGAATACATGCTTTTCGCGCAGTTATAAGAGAAAAAGTTTACACGCGTATCAGAGGAACACTTGTAAAACCGATGTGTTGTGATTTAGCTCGTTTTGGTCTAAAACAGCTTGTTTCGCTGTATTAAGCAGGAATACATGCTTTTCGCGCAGTTATAAGAGAAAAAGTTTTAAAGGCATGTCACAAGGACACTTGTAAAACCGATGTGTTCAGATTTACCTTGTTTCGGTCTAAAACAGCTTGTTTCGTTGGACTAAGCAAGAATACATGCTTTTCGCGCAGTTATAAGAGAAAAAAGTTTTGACGCGTATCAGAGGAACACTTGTAAAACCGATGTGTTCAGATTTAGCTCGTTTCGGTCTAAAACAGCTTGTTTCGTTGTATTAAGCAAGAATACATGCTTTTCGCGCAGTTATATGAGAAAACGTTTTGACGCGTATTAGAGAGACACTTGTAAAACCGATGTGTTGTGATTTAGCTCGTTTCGGTCTAAAACAGCTTGTTTCGTTGTATTAAGCAAGAATACATGCTTTTCGCGCAGTTATAAGAGAAAAAGTTTTGACGGGTATTAGAGAGACACTTGTAAAACCGATGTGTTGTGATTTAGCTCGTTTCGGTCTAAAACAGTTTGTTTCGTTGTATTAAGCAAGAATACATGCTTTTCGCGCAGTTATAAGAGAAAAAGTTTTTACGCGTATTAGAGAGACACTTGTAAAACCGATGTGTTGTGATTAAGCTCGTTTCGGTCTAAAACAGCTTGTTTCGCTGTATTAAGCAAGAATACATGCTTTTCGCGCCGTTATAAGAGAAAAAGTTTCGACGCGTATCAGAGGAACACTTGTAAAACCGATCCGTTCAGATTTAGCTCGTTTCGGTCTAAAACAGCTTGTTTCGTTGTATTAAGCACGAATACATGCTTTACGCGCAGTTATAGAAGAAAAAGTTTTGACGCGTATCAGAGACACTTGTAAAACCGATGTGTTGTGATTTAGCTCGTTTGGGTCTAAAACAGCTTGTTTAGTTGTATTAAGCAAGAATACATGCTTTTCGCGCAGTTAAAAGAGAAAAAGTTTTGACGCGTATCACATGGACACTTGGAAAACCGATGTGTTCAGATCTAGCTCGTTTTGGTCTAAAACAGCTTGTTTCGTTGTATTAAGCACGAATACATGCTTTTCGCGCAGTTATTAGAGAAAAAGTTTTGACGCGTATCAGAGGAACACTTGTAAAACCGATGTGTTGTGATTTAGCTCGTTTCGGTCTAAAACAGCTTGTTTCGCTGTAATAAGCAAGAATACATGCTTTTCGCGCATTTATAAGAGAAAAAGTTTTGACGCGTGTCACAGGGACACTTGTAAAACCGATGTGTTCAGATTTCGCTCGTTTCGGTCTAAAACAGCTTGTTTCGTTGTATTTAGCACGAATACATGCTTTTCGCGCAGTTATAAGAGAAAAAGTTTACACGCGTATCAGAGGAACACTTGTAAAACCGATGTGTTGTGATTTAGCTCGTTTTGGTCTAAAACAGCTTGTTTCGCTGTATTAAGCAGGAATACATGCTTTTCGCGCAGTTATAAGAGAAAAAGTTTTAAAGGCATGTCACAAGGACACTTGTAAAACCGATGTGTTCAGATTTACCTTGTTTCGGTCTAAAACAGCTTGTTTCGTTGGACTAAGCAAGAATACATGCTTTTCGCGCAGTTATAAGAGAAAAAAGTTTTGACGCGTATCAGAGGAACACTTGTAAAACCGATGTGTTCAGATTTAGCTCGTTTCGGTCTAAAACAGCTTGTTTCGTTGTATTAAGCAAGAATACATGCTTTTCGCGCAGTTATAAGAGAAAACGTTTTGACGCGTATTAGAGAGACACTTGTAAAACCGATGTGTTGTGAATTAGCTCGTTTCGGTCTAAAACAGCTTGTTTCGTTGTATTAAGCAAGAATACATGCTTTTCGCGCAGTTATAAGAGAAAAAGTTTTGACGGGTATTAGAGAGACACTTGTAAAACCGATGTGTTGTGATTTAGCTCGTTTCGGTCTAAAACAGCTTGTTTCGTTGTATTAAGCAAGAATACATGCTTTTCGCGCAGTTATAAGAGAAAAAGTTTTGACGAGTATCACGTGGAACACTTGTAATACCGATGTGTTGTGATTTAGCTCGTTTTGTTCTAAAACAGCTTGATTCGCTGTATTAAGCAAGAATACATGCTTTTCGCGCAGTTATAAAAGAAAAAGTTTTGACGCGTATCAGAGGAACACTTGTAAAACCGATGTGTTGTGATTTAGCTCATTTCGGTCTTAAACAGCTTGTTTCGCTGTATTAAGCAAGAATACATGCTTTTCGCGCAGTTATAGGAGAAAAAGTTTTGACGAGTATCACGTGGATACTTGTAAAACCGATGTGTTCAGATTTAGCTCGTTTCGGTCTAAAACAGCTTGTTTCGTTGTATTAAGCAAGAATACATGCTTTTCGCGCAGTTATAAGAGAAAAAGTTTTTACGCGTATTAGAGAGACACTTGTAAAACCGATGTGTTGTGATTTAGCTCGTTTCGGTCTAAAACAGCTTGTTTCGCTGTATTAAGCAAGAATACATGCTTTTCGCACCGTTATAAGAGAAAAAGTTTCGACGCGTATCAGAGGAACACTTGTAAAACCGATGTGTTGTGATTTAGCTCATTTCGGTCTAAAACAGCTTGTATCGCTGTATTAAGCAAGAATACATGCTTTTCGCGCAGTTATAAGAGAAAAAGTTTTGACGCGTATCAGAGGAACACTTGTAAAACCGATGTGTTCAGATTTAGCTCGTTTCGGTCTAAAACAGCTTGTTTCGTTGTATTAAGCACGAATACATGCTTTTCGCGCAGTTATAAGAAAAAACGTTTTGACGAGTATCACGTGGAACACTTGTAATACCGATGTGTTGTGATTTAGCTTGTTTCGGTCTAAAACAACTTGTTTCGCTGTATTAAGCAAGAATACATGCTTTTCGCGCAGTTATAAGAGAAAAAGTTTTGACGCGTATCAGAGGAACACTTGTAAAACCGATGTGTTGTGATTTAGCTTATTTCGGTCTAAAACAGCTTGTTTCGTTGTATTAAGCAAGAATACATGCTTTTCGCGCAGTTATAAGAGAAAAAGTTTTGACGCGTGTCACAGGGGCACTTGTAAAACCGATGTGTTCAGATTTAGCTCGTTTCGGTCTAAAACAGCTTGTTTCGTTGTATTAAGCACGAATACATGCTTTTCGCGCAGTTATAAGAGAAAAAGTTTTGACGAGTATCACGTGGAACACTTGTAATACCGATGTGTTGTGATTTGGCTCGTTTCGGTCTAAAACAACTTGTTTCGTTGTATTAAGCAAGAATACATGCTTTTCGCGCAGTTATAAGAGAAAAAGTTTTGACGCGTATCAGAGGAACACTTGTAAAACCGATCCGTTCAGATTTAGCTCGTTTCGGTCTAAAACAGCTTGTTTCGTTGTATTAAGCACGAATACATGCTTTACGCGCAGTTATAGAAGAAAAAGTTTTGACGCGTATTAGAGAGACACATGTAAAACCGATGTGTTGTGATTTAGCTCGTTTCGGTCTAAAACAGCTTGTTTCGTTGTATTAAGCAAGAATACATGCTTTTCGCGCAGTTATAAGAGAAAAAGTTTTGACGCGTATTAGAGAGACACTTGTAAAACCGATGTGTTGTGATTTAGCTCGTTTCGGTCTAAAACAGCTTGTTTCGTTGTATTAGGCAAGAATACATGCTTTTCGCGCAGTTATAAGAGAAAAAGTTTTGACGAGTATCACGTGGATACTTGTAAAACCGATGTGTTCAGATTTAGCTCGTTTTGGTCTAAAACAGCTTGTTTCGTTGTATTAAGCACGAATACATGCTTTTCGCGCAGTTATAAGAGAAAAAGTTTTGACGCGTATTAGAGAGACACTTGTGAAACCGATGTGTTGTGATTTAGCTCGTTTCGGTCTAAAACAGCTTGTTTCGTTGTATTAAGCAAGAATACATGCTTTTCGCGCAGTTATAAGAGAAAAAGTTTTGACGAGTATCAGAGGAACACTTGTAAAACCGATGTGTTGTGATTTAGCTCATTTCGGTCTAAAACGGCTTGTTTCGCTGTATTAAGCAAGAATACATGCTTTTCGCGCAGTTATAAGAGAAAAAGTTTTGACGAGTATCACGTGGATACTTGTAAAACCGATGTGTTCAGATTTAGCTCGTTTCGGTCTAAAACAGCTTGTTTCGTTGTATTAGGCAAGAATACATGCTTTTCGCGCAGTTATAAGAGAAAACGTTTTGACGCGTATTAGAGAGACACTTGTGAAACCGATGTGTTGTGATTTAGCTCATTTCGGTCTAAAACAGCTTGTTTCGCTGTATTAAGCAAGAATACATGCTTTTCGCGCAGTTATAAGAGAAAAAGTTTTGACGAGTATCACGTGGATACTTGTAAAACCGATGTGTTCAGATTTAGCTCGTTTCGGTCTAAAACAGCTTGTTTCGTTGTATTAAGCAAGAATACATGCTTTTCGCGCAGTTATAAGAGAAAAAGTTTTGACGCGTATTAGAGAGACACTTGTGAAACCGATGTTTTGTGATTTAGCTCGTTTCGGTCTAAAACAGCTTGTTTCGTTGTATTAAGCAAGAATACATGCTTTTCGCGCAGTTATAAGAGAAAAAGTTTTGACGAGTATCACGTGGATACTTGTAAAACCGATGTGTTCAGATTTAGCTCGTTTCGGTCTAAAACAGCTTGTTTCGTTGTATTAAGCACGAATACATGCTTTTCGCGCAGTTAAAAGAGAAAAAGTTTTGACGAGTATCACGTGGAACACTTGTAATACCGATGTGTTGTGATTTACCTCGTTTCGGTCTAAAACAGCTTGATTCGCTGTATTAAGCAAGAATACATGCTTTTCGCGCAGTTATAAAAGAAAAAGTTTTGACGCGTATCAGAGGAACACTTGTAAAACCGATGTGTTGTGATTTAGCTCATTTCGGTCTAAAACAGCTTGTTTCGCTGTATTAAGCAAGAATACATGCTTTTCGCGCAGTTATAAGAGAAAAAGTTTTGACGAGTATCACGTGGATACTTGTAAAACCGATGTGTTCAGATTTAGCTCGTTTCGGTCTAAAACAGCTTGTTTCGTTGTATTAAGCAAGAATACATGCTTTTCGCGCAGTTATAAGAGAAAAAGTTTTGACGCGTATTAGAGAGACACTTGTGAAACCGATGTGTTGTGATTTAGCTCGTTTCGGTCTAAAACAGCTTGTTTCGTTGTATTAAGCAAGAATACATGCTTTTCGCGCAGTTATAAGAGAAAAAGTTTTGACGAGTATCACGTGGATACTTGTAAAACCGATGTGTTCAGATTTAGCTCGTTTCGGTCTAAAACAGCTTGTTTCGTTGTATTAAGCACGAATACATGCTTTTCGCGCAGTTAAAAGAGAAAAAGTTTTGACGAGTATCACGTGGAACACTTGTAATACCGATGTGTTGTGATTTAGCTCGTTTCGGTCTAAAACAGCTTGTTTCGCTGTATTAAGCAAGAATACATGCTTTTCGCGCCGTTATAAAAGAAAGTTTTGACGCGTATCAGAGGAACACTTGTAAAACCGATGTGTTGTGATTCAGCTCATTTCGGTCTAAAACAGCTTGTTTCGCTGTATTCAGCAAGAATACATGCTTTTCGTGCAGTTATAAGAGAAAAAGTTTTGACGCGTATCAGAGGAACACTTGTAAAACCGATGTGTTGTGATTTAGCTCGTTTCGGTCTAAAACAGCTTGTTTCGCTGTATTAAGCAAGAATACCTGCTTTTCGCGCAGTTATAAGAGAAAAAATTTTGACGCGTATCAGAGGAACACTTGTAAAACCGATGTGTTGTGATTTAGCTCGTTTCGGTCTAAAACAGCTTGTTTCGCTGTATTAAGCAAGAATACATGCTTTTCGCGCAGTTATAAGAGAAAAAGTTTTGACGCGTATCAGAGGAACACTTGTAAAACCGATCCGTTCAGATTTAGCTCGTTTCGGTCTAAAACAGCTTGTTTCGTTGTATTAAGCACGAATACATGCTTTACGCGCAGTTATAGAAGAAAAAGTTTTGACGCGTATCAGAGACACTTGTAAAACCGATGTGTTGTGATTTAGCTCGTTTCGGTCTAAAACAGCTTGTTTCGTTGTATTAAGCAAGAATACATGCTTTTCGCGCAGTTATAAGAGAAAAAGTTTTGACGAGTATCAGAGGAACACTTGTAAAACCGATGTGTTGTGATTTAGCTCATTTCGGTCTAAAACAGCTTGTTTCGCTGTATTAAGCAAGAATACATGCTTTTCGCGCAGTTATAAGAGAAAAAGTTTTGACGAGTATCACGTGGATACTTGTAAAACCGATGTGTTCAGATTTAGCTCGTTTCGGTCTAAAACAGCTTGTTTCGTTGTATTAAGCAAGAATACATGCTTTTCGCGCAGTTATAAGAGAAAAAGTTTTGACGCGTATTAGAGAGACACTTGTGAAACCGATGTGTTGTGATTTAGCTCATTTCGGTCTAAAACAGCTTGTTTCGCTGTATTAAGCAAGAATACATGCTTTTCGCGCAGTTATAAGAGAAAAAGTTTTGACGAGTATCACGTGGATACTTGTAAAACCGATGTGTTCAGATTTAGCTCGTTTCGGTCTAAAACAGCTTGTTTCGTTGTATTAAGCAAGAATACATGCTTTTCGCGCAGTTATAAGAGAAAAAGTTTTGACGCGTATTAGAGAGACACTTGTGAAACCGATGTGTTGTGATTTAGCTCGTTTCGGTCTAAAACAGCTTGTTTCGTTGTATTAAGCAAGAATACATGCTTTTCGCGCAGTTATAAGAGAAAAAGTTTTGACGAGTATCACGTGGATACTTGAAAAACCGATGTGTTCAGATTTAGCTCGTTTCGGTCTAAAACAGCTTGTTTCGTTGTATTAAGCACGAATACATGCTTTTCGCGCAGTTAAAAGAGAAAAAGTTTTGACGAGTATCACGTGGAACACTTTTAATACCGATGTGTTGTGATTTACCTCGTTTCGGTCTAAAACAGCTTGATTCGCTGTATTAAGCAAGAATACATGCTTTTCGCGCAGTTATAAAAGAAAAAGTTTTGACGCGTATCAGAGGAACACTTGTAAAACCGATGTGTTGTGATTTAGCTCATTTCGGTCTAAAACAGCTTGTTTCGCTGTATTAAGCAAGAATACATGCTTTTCGCGCAGTTATAAGAGAAAAAGTTTTGACGAGTATCACGTGGATACTTGTAAAACCGATGTGTTCAGATTTAGCTCGTTTCGGTCTAAAACAGCTTGTTTCGTTGTATTAAGCAAGAATACCTGCTTTTCGCGCAGTTATAAGAGAAAAAATTTTGACGCGTATCAGAGGAACACTTGTAAAACCGATGTGTTGTGATTTAGCTCGTTTCGGTCTAAAACAGCTTGTTTCGCTGTATTAAGCAAGAATACATGCTTTTCGCGCAGTTATAAGAGAAAAAGTTTTGACGCGTATCAGAGGAAAACTTGTAAAACCGATCCGTTCAGATTTAGCTCGTTTCGGTCTAAAACAGCTTGTTTCGTTGTATTAAGCACGAATACATGCTTTACGCGCAGTTATAGAAGAAAAAGTTTTGACGCGTATCAGAGACACTTGTAAAACCGATGTGTTGTGATTTAGCTCGTTTGGGTCTAAAACAGCTTGTTTAGTTGTATTAAGCAAGAATACATGCTTTTCGCGCAGTTATAAGAGAAAAAGTTTTGACGAGTATCACGTGGATACTTGTAAAACCGATGTGTTCAGATTTAGCTCGTTTCGGTCTAAAACAGCTTGTTTCGTTGTATTAAGCACGAATACATGCTTTTCGCGCAGTTATAAGAGAAAAATTTTTGACGAGTATCACGTGGAACACTTGTAATACCGATGTGTTGTGATTTAGCTCGTTTCGGTTTAAAACAGCTTGTTTCGCTGTATTAAGCAAGAATACATGCTTTTCGCGCAGTTATAAGAGAAAAAGTTTTGACGCGTATCAGAGGAACACTTGTAAAACCGATGTGTTCAGATTTAGCTCGTTTCGGTCTGAAACAGCTTGTTTCGTTGTATTAAGCACGAATACATGCTTTTCGCGCAGTTATAAGAGAAAAAGTTTAGACGCGTATCAGAGGAACACTTGTAAAACCTTTGTGTTGTGATTTAGCTCGTTTCGGTCTAAAACAGCTTGTTTCGTTGTATTAAGCAAGAATACATGCTTTTCGCGCAGTTATAAGAGAAAAAGTTTTGACGAGTATCACGTGGATACTTGTAATACCGATGTGTTGTGATTTAGCTCGTTTCGGTCTAAAACAGCTTGTTTCGCTGTATTAAGCAAGAATACATGCTTTTCGCGCAGTTATAAGAGAAAAAGTTTTGACGCGTATCAGAGGAACACTTGTAAAACCGATGTGTTGTGATTTAGCTCATTTCGGTCTACAACAGCTTGTTTCGTTGTATTAAGCAAGAATACATGCTTTTCGCGCAGTTATAAGAGAAAAAGTTTTGACGCGTGTCACAGGGACACTTGTAAAACCGATGTGCTCAGATTTAGCTCGTTTCGGTCTAAAACAGCTTGTTTCGTTGTATTAAGCACGAATACATGCTTTTCGCGCAGTTATAAGAGAAAAAGTTTTGACGAGTATCACGTGGAACACTTGTAATACCGATGTGTTGTGATTTGGCTCGTTTCGGTCTAAAACAACTTGTTTCGTTGTATTAAGCAAGAATACATGCTTTTCGCGCAGTTATAAGAGAAAAAGTTTTGACGCGTATCACATGGACACTTGGAAAACCGATGTGTTCAGATCTAGCTCGTTTTGGTCTAAAACAGCTTGTTTCGTTGTATTAAGCACGAATACATGCTTTTCGCGCAGTTATTAGAGAAAAAGTTTTGACGCGTATCAGAGGAACACTTGTAAAACCGATGTGTTGTGATTTAGCTCGTTTCGGTCTAAAACAGCTTGTTTCGCTGTATTAAGCAAGAATACATGCTTTTCGCGCATTTATAAGAGAAAAAGTTTTGACGCGTGTCACAGGGACACTTGTAAAACCGATGTGTTCAGATTTCGCTCGTTTCGGTCTAAAACAGCTTGTTTCGTTGTATTTAGCACGAATACATGCTTTTCGCGCAGTTATAAGAGAAAAAGTTTACACGCGTATCAGAGGAACACTTGTAAAACCGATGTGTTGTGATTTAGCTCGTTTTGGTCTAAAACAGCTTGTTTCGCTGTATTAAGCAGGAATACATGCTTTTCGCGCAGTTATAAGAGAAAAAGTTTTAAAGGCATGTCACAAGGACACTTGTAAAACCGATGTGTTCAGATTTACCTTGTTTCGGTCTAAAACAGCTTGTTTCGTTGGACTAAGCAAGAATACATGCTTTTCGCGCAGTTCTAAGAGAAAAAAGTTTTGACGCGTATCAGAGGAACACTTGTAAAACCGATGTGTTCAGATTTAGCTCGTTTCGGTCTAAAACAGCTTGTTTCGTTGTATTAAGCAAGAATACATGCTTTTCGCGCAGTTATAAGAGAAAAAGTTTTGACGCGTATCACATGGACACTTGTAAAACCGATGTGTTCAGATCTAGCTCGTTTTGGTCTAAAACAGCTTGTTTAGTTGTATTAAGCAAGAATACATGCTTTTCGCGCAGTTATAAGAGAAAAAGTTTTGACGAGTATCACGTGGATACTTGTAAAACCGATGTGTTCAGATTTAGCTCGTTTCGGTCTAAAACAGCTTGTTTCGTTGTATTAAGCACGAATACATGCTTTTCGCGCAGTTATAAGAGAAAAATTTTTGACGAGTATCACGTGGAACACTTGTAATACCGATGTGTTGTGATTTAGCTCGTTTCGGTTTAAAACAGCTTGTTTCGCTGTATTAAGCAAGAATACATGCTTTTCGCGCAGTTATAAGAGAAAAAGTTTTGACGCGTATCAGAGGAACACTTGTAAAACCGATGTGTTCAGATTTAGCTCGTTTCGGTCTGAAACAGCTTGTTTCGTTGTATTAAGCACGAATACATGCTTTTCGCGCAGTTATAAGAGAAAAAGTTTAGACGCGTATCAGAGGAACACTTGTAAAACCTTTGTGTTGTGATTTAGCTCGTTTCGGTCTAAAACAGCTTGTTTCGTTGTATTAAGCAAGAATACATGCTTTTCGCGCAGTTATAAGAGAAAAAGTTTTGACGAGTATCACGTGGATACTTGTAATACCGATGTGTTGTGATTTAGCTCGTTTCGGTCTAAAACAGCTTGTTTCGCTGTATTAAGCAAGAATACATGCTTTTCGCGCAGTTATAAGAGAAAAAGTTTTGACGCGTATCAGAGGAACACTTGTAAAACCGATGTGTTGTAATTTAGCTCATTTCGGTCTACAACAGCTTGTTTCGTTGTATTAAGCAAGAATACATGCTTTTCGCGCAGTTATAAGAGAAAAAGTTTTGACGCGTGTCACAGGGACACTTGTAAAACCGATGTGCTCAGATTTAGCTCGTTTCGGTCTAAAACAGCTTGTTTCGTTGTATTAAGCACGAATACATGCTTTTCGCGCAGTTATAAGAGAAAAAGTTTTGACGAGTATCACGTGGAACACTTGTAATACCGATGTGTTGTGATTTGGCTCGTTTCGGTCTAAAACAACTTGTTTCGTTGTATTAAGCAAGAATACATGCTTTTCGCGCAGTTATAAGAGAAAAAGTTTTGACGCGTATCACATGGACACTTGGAAAACCGATGTGTTCAGATCTAGCTCGTTTTGGTCTAAAACAGCTTGTTTCGTTGTATTAAGCACGAATACATGCTTTTCGCGCAGTTATTAGAGAAAAAGTTTTGACGCGTATCAGAGGAACACTTGTAAAACCGATGTGTTGTGATTTAGCTCGTTTCGGTCTAAAACAGCTTGTTTCGCTGTATTAAGCAAGAATACATGCTTTTCGCGCATTTATAAGAGAAAAAGTTTTGACGCGTGTCACAGGGACACTTGTAAAACCGATGTGTTCAGATTTCGCTCGTTTCGGTCTAAAACAGCTTGTTTCGTTGTATTTAGCACGAATACATGCTTTTCGCGCAGTTATAAGAGAAAAAGTTTACACGCGTATCAGAGGAACACTTGTAAAACCGATGTGTTGTGATTTAGCTCGTTTTGGTCTAAAACAGCTTGTTTCGCTGTATTAAGCAGGAATACATGCTTTTCGCGCAGTTATAAGAGAAAAAGTTTTAAAGGCATGTCACAAGGACACTTGTAAAACCGATGTGTTCAGATTTACCTTGTTTCGGTCTAAAACAGCTTGTTTCGTTGGACTAAGCAAGAATACATGCTTTTCGCGCAGTTATAAGAGAAAAAGTTTTGACGCGTATTAGAGAGACACTTGTGAAACCGATGTGTTGTGATTTAGCTCGTTTCGGTCTAAAACAGCTTGTTTCGTTGTATTAAGCAAGAATACATGCTTTTCGCGCAGTTATAAGAGAAAAAGTTTTGACGAGTATCACGTGGATACTTGTAAAACCGATGTGTTCAGATTTAGCTCGTTTCGGTCTAAAACAGCTTGTTTCGTTGTATTAAGCACGAATACATGCTTTTCGCGCAGTTAAAAGAGAAAAAGTTTTGACGAGTATCACGTGGAACACTTGTAATACCGATGTGTTGTGATTTACCTCGTTTCGGTCTAAAACAGCTTGATTCGCTGTATTAAGCAAGAATACATGCTTTTCGCGCAGTTATAAAAGAAAAAGTTTTGACGCGTATCAGAGGAACACTTGTAAAACCGATGTGTTGTGATTTAGCTCATTTCGGTCTAAAACAGCTTGTTTCGCTGTATTAAGCAAGAATACATGCTTTTCGCGCAGTTAAAAGAGAAAAAGTTTTGACGAGTATCACGTGGATACTTGTAAAACCGATGTGTTCAGATTTCGCTCGTTTCGGTCTAAAACAGCTTGTTTCGTTGTATTTAGCACGAATACATGCTTTTCGCGCAGTTATAAGAGAAAAAGTTTACACGCGTATCAGAGGAACACTTGTAAAACCGATGTGTTGTGATTTAGCTCGTTTTGGTCTAAAACAGCTTGTTTCGCTGTATTAAGCAGGAATACATGCTTTTCGCGCAGTTATAAGAGAAAAAGTTTTAAAGGCATGTCACAAGGACACTTGTAAAACCGATGTGTTCAGATTTACCTTGTTTCGGTCTAAAACAGCTTGTTTCGTTGGACTAAGCAAGAATACATGCTTTTCGCGCAGTTATAAGAGAAAAAGTTTTGACGCGTATTAGAGAGACACTTGTGAAACCGATGTGTTGTGATTTAGCTCGTTTCGGTCTAAAACAGCTTGTTTCGTTGTATTAAGCAAGAATACATGCTTTTCGCGCAGTTATAAGAGAAAAAGTTTTGACGAGTATCACGTGGATACTTGTAAAACCGATGTGTTCAGATTTAGCTCGTTTCGGTCTAAAACAGCTTGTTTCGTTGTATTAAGCACGAATACATGCTTTTCGCGCAGTTAAAAGAGAAAAAGTTTTGACGAGTATCACGTGGAACACTTGTAATACCGATGTGTTGTGATTTACCTCGTTTCGGTCTAAAACAGCTTGATTCGCTGTATTAAGCAAGAATACATGCTTTTCGCGCAGTTATAAAAGAAAAAGTTTTGACGCGTATCAGAGGAACACTTGTAAAACCGATGTGTTGTGATTTAGCTCATTTCGGTCTAAAACAGCTTGTTTCGCTGTATTAAGCAAGAATACATGCTTTTCGCGCAGTTAAAAGAGAAAAAGTTTTGACGAGTATCACGTGGATACTTGTAAAACCGATGTGTTCAGATTTAGCTCGTTTCGGTCTAAAACAGCTTGTTTCGTTGTATTAAGCACGAATACATGCTTTTCGCGCAGTTAAAAGAGAAAAAGTTTTGACGAGTATCACGTGGAACACTTGTAATACCGATGTGTTGTGATTTAGCTCGTTTCGGTCTAAAACAGCTTGTTTCGTTGTATTAAGCAAGAATACATGCTTTTCGCGCAGTTATAAGAGAAAAAGTTTTGACGAGTATCACGTGGATACTTGTAATACCGATGTGTTGTGATTTAGCTCGTTTCGGTCTAAAACAGCTTGTTTCGCTGTATTAAGCAAGAATACATGCTTTTCGCGCAGTTATAAGAGAAAAAGTTTTGACGCGTATCAGAGGAACACTTGTAAAACCGATGTGTTGTGATTTAGCTCATTTCGGTCTACAACAGCTTGTTTCGTTGTATTAAGCAAGAATACATGCTTTTCGCGCAGTTATAAGAGAAAAAGTTTTGACGCGTGTCACAGGGACACTTGTAAAACCGATGTGCTCAGATTTAGCTCGTTTCGGTCTAAAACAGCTTGTTTCGTTGTATTAAGCACGAATACATGCTTTTCGCGCAGTTATAAGAGAAAAAGTTTTGACGAGTATCACGTGGAACACTTGTAATACCGATGTGTTGTGATTTGGCTCGTTTCGGTCTAAAACAACTTGTTTTGTTGTATTAAGCAAGAATACATGCTTTTCGCGCAGTTATAAGAGAAAAAGTTTTGACGCGTATCACATGGACACTTGGAAAACCGATGTGTTCAGATCTAGCTCGTTTTGGTCTAAAACAGCTTGTTTCGTTGTATTAAGCACGAATACATGCTTTTCGCGCAGTTATTAGAGAAAAAGTTTTGACGCGTATCAGAGGAACACTTGTAAAACCGATGTGTTGTGATTTAGCTCGTTTCGGTCTAAAACAACTTGTTTCGCTGTATTAAGCAAGAATACATGCTTTTCGCGCATTTATAAGAGAAAAAGTTTTGACGCGTGTCACAGGGACACTTGTAAAACCGATGTGTTCAGATTTCGCTCGTTTCGGTCTAAAACAGCTTGTTTCGTTGTATTTAGCACGAATACATGCTTTTCGCGCAGTTATAAGAGAAAAAGTTTACACGCGTATCAGAGGAACACTTGTAAAACCGATGTGTTGTGATTTAGCTCGTTTTGGTCTAAAACAGCTTGTTTCGCTGTATTAAGCAGGAATACATGCTTTTCGCGCAGTTATAAGAGAAAAAGTTTTAAAGGCATGTCACAAGGACACTTGTAAAACCGATGTGTTCAGATTTACCTTGTTTCGGTCTAAAACAGCTTGTTTCGTTGGACTAAGCAAGAATACATGCTTTTCGCGCAGTTATAAGAGAAAAAAGATTTGACGCGTATCAGAGGAACACTTGTAAAACCGATGTGTTCAGATTTAGCTCGTTTCGGTCTAAAACAGCTTGTTTCGTTGTATTAAGCAAGAATACATGCTTTTCGCGCAGTTATAAGAGAAAACGTTTTGACGCGTATTAGAGAGACACTTGTAAAACCGATGTGTTGTGATTTAGCTCGTTTCGGTCTAAAACAGCTTGTTTCGTTGTATTAAGCAAGAATACATGCTTTTCGCGCAGTTATAAGAGAAAAAGTTTTGACGGGTATTAGAGAGACACTTGTAAAACCGATGTGTTGTGATTTAGCTCGTTTCGGTCTAAAACAGCTTGTTTCGTTGTATTAAGCAAGAATACATGCTTTTCGCGCAGTTATAAGAGAAAAAGTTTTGACGAGTATCACGTGGAACACTTGTAATACCGATGTGTTGTGATTTAGCTCGTTTTGTTCTAAAACAGCTTGATTCGCTGTATTAAGCAAGAATACATGCTTTTCGCGCAGTTATAAAAGAAAAAGTTTTGACGCGTATCAGAGGAACACTTGTAAAACCGATGTGTTGTGATTTAGCTCATTTCGGTCTTAAACAGCTTGTTTCGCTGTATTAAGCAAGAATACATGCTTTTCGCGCAGTTATAGGAGAAAAAGTTTTGACGAGTATCACGTGGATACTTGTAAAACCGATGTGTTCAGATTTAGCTCGTTTCGGTCTAAAACAGCTTGTTTCGTTGTATTAAGCAAGAATACATGCTTTTCGCGCAGTTATAAGAGAAAAAGTTTTTACGCGTATAAGAGAGACACTTGTAAAACCGATGTGTTGTGATTTAGCTCGTTTCGGTCTAAAACAGCTTGTTTCGCTGTATTAAGCAAGAATACATGCTTTTCGCGCCGTTATAAGAGAAAAAGTTTCGACGCGTATCAGAGGAACACTTGTAAAACCGATGTGTTGTGATTTAGCTCATTTCGGTCTAAAACAGCTTGTATCGCTGTATTAAGCAAGAATACATGCTTTTCGCGCAGTTATAAGAGAAAAAGTTTTGACGCTTATCAGAGGAACACTTGTAAAACCGATGTGTTGTGATTTAGCTCGTTTTGGTCTAAAACAGCTTGTTTCGCTGTATTAAGCAGGAATACATGCTTTTCGCGCAGTTATAAGAGAAAAAGTTTTAAAGGCATGTCACAAGGACACATGTAAAACCGATGCGTTCAGATTTAGCTCGTTTCGGTCTAAAACAGCTTGTTTCGTTGTATTAAGCACGAATACATGCTTTTCGCGCAGTTATAAGAGAAAACGTTTTGACGAGTATCACGTGGAACACTTGTAATACCGATGTGTTGTGATTTAGCTTGTTTCGGTCTAAAACAACTTGTTTCGCTGTATTAAGCAAGAATACATGCTTTTCGCGCAGTTATAAGAGAAAAAGTTTTGACGCGTATCAGAGGAACACTTGTAAAACCGATGTGTTGTGATTTAGCTCATTTCGGTCTAAAACAGCTTGTTTCGTTGTATTAAGCAAGAATACATGCTTTTCGCGCAGTTATAAGAGAAAAAGTTTTGACGCGTGTCACAGGGGCACTTGTAAAACCGATGTGTTCAGATTTAGCTCGTTTCTGTCTAAAACAGCTTGTTTCGTTGTATTAAGCACGAATACATGCTTTTCGCGCAGTTATAAGAGAAAAAGTTTTGACGAGTATCACGTGGAACACTTGTAATACCGATGTGTTGTGATTTGGCTCGTTTCGGTCTAAAACAGCTTGTTTCGTTGTATTAAGCAAGAATACATGCTTTTCGCGCAGTTATAAGAGAAAAAGTTTTGACGAGTATCACGTGGATACTTGTAAAACCGATGTGTTCAGATTTAGCTCGTTTCGGTCTAAAACAGCTTGTTTCGTTGTATTAAGCACGAATACATGCTTTTCGCGCAGTTAAAAGAGAAAAAGTTTTGACGAGTATCACGTGGAACACTTGTAATACCGATGTGTTGTGATTTAGCTCGTTTCGGTCTAAAACAGCTTGTTTCGCTGTATTAAGCAAGAATACATGCTTTTCGCGCCGTTATAAAAGAAAGTTTTGACGCTTATCAGAGGAACACTTGTAAAACCGATGTGTTGTGATTCAGCTCATTTCGGTCTAAAACAGCTTGTTTCGCTGTATTCAGCAAGAATACATGCTTTTCGTGCAGTTATAAGAGAAAAAGTTTTGACGCGTATCAGAGGAACACTTGTAAAACCGATGTGTTGTGATTTAGCTCGTTTCGGTCTAAAACAGCTTGTTTCGCTGTATTAAGCAAGAATACCTGCTTTTCGCGCAGTTATAAGAGAAAAAATTTTGACGCGTATCAGAGGAACACTTGTAAAACCGATGTGTTGTGATTTAGCTCGTTTCGGTCTAAAACAGCTTGTTTCGCTGTATTAAGCAAGAATACATGCTTTTCGCGCAGTTATAAGAGAAAAAGTTTTGACGCGTATCAGAGGAACACTTGTAAAACCGATCCGTTCAGATTTAGCTCGTTTCGGTCTAAAACAGCTTGTTTCGTTGTATTAAGCACGAATACATGCTTTACGCGCAGTTATAGAAGAAAAAGTTTTGACGCGTATCAGAGACACTTGTAAAACCGATGTGTTGTGATTTAGCTCGTTTCGGTCTAAAACAGCTTGTTTCGTTGTATTAAGCAAGAATACATGCTTTTCGCGCAGTTATAAGAGAAAAAGTTTTGACGAGTATCAGAGGAACACTTGTAAAACCGATGTGTTGTGATTTAGCTCATTTCGGTCTAAAACAGCTTGTTTCGCTGTATTAAGCAAGAATACATGCTTTTCGCGCAGTTATAAGAGAAAAAGTTTTGACGAGTATCACGTGGATACTTGTAAAACCGATGTGTTCAGATTTAGCTCGTTTCGGTCTAAAACAGCTTGTTTCGTTGTATTAAGCAAGAATACATGCTTTTCGCGCAGTTATAAGAGAAAAAGTTTTGACGCGTATTAGAGAGACACTTGTGAAACCGATGTGTTGTGATTTAGCTCATTTCGGTCTAAAACAGCTTGTTTCGCTGTATTAAGCAAGAATACATGCTTTTCGCGCAGTTATAAGAGAAAAAGTTTTGACGAGTATCACGTGGATACTTGTAAAACCGATGTGTTCAGATTTAGCTCGTTTCGGTCTAAAACAGCTTGTTTCGTTGTATTAAGCAAGAATACATGCTTTTCGCGCAGTTATAAGAGAAAAAGTTTTGACGCGTATTAGAGAGACACTTGTGAAACCGATGTGTTGTGATTTAGCTCGTTTCGGTCTAAAACAGCTTGTTTCGTTGTATTAAGCACGAATACATGCTTTTCGCGCAGTTAAAAGAGAAAAAGTTTTGACGAGTATCACGTGGAACACTTGTAATACCGATGTGTTGTGATTTACCTCGTTTCGGTCTAAAACAGCTTGATTCGCTGTATTAAGCAAGAATACATGCTTTTCGCGCAGTTATAAAAGAAAAAGTTTTGACGCGTATCAGAGGAACACTTGTAAAACCGATGTGTTGTGATTTAGCTCATTTCGGTCTAAAACAGCTTGTTTCGCTGTATTAAGCAAGAATACATGCTTTTCGCGCAGTTATAAGAGAAAAAGTTTTGACGAGTATCACGTGGATACTTGTAAAACCGATGTGTTCAGATTTAGCTCGTTTCGGTCTAAAACAGCTTGTTTCGTTGTATTAAGCAAGAATACATGCTTTTCGCGCAGTTATAAGAGAAAAAGTTTTGACGTGTATCAGAGGAACACTTGTAAAACCGATGTGTTGTGATTTAGCTCATTTCGGTCTACAACAGCTTGTTTCGCTGTATTCAGCAAGAATACATGCTTTTCGTGCAGTTATAAGAGAAAAAGTTTTGACGCGTATCAGAGGAACACTTGTAAAACCGATGTGTTGTGATTTAGCTCGTTTCGGTCTAAAACAGCTTGTTTCGCTGTATTAAGCAAGAATACCTGCTTTTCGCGCAGTTATGAGAAAAAATTTTGACGCGTATCAGAGGAACACTTGTAAAACCGATGTGTTGTGATTTAGCTCGTTTCGGTCTAAAACAGCTTGTTTCGCTGTATTAAGCAAGAATACATGCTTTTCGCGCAGTTATGAGAAAAAGTTTTGACGCGTATCAGAGGAACACTTGTAAAACCGATCCGTTCAGATTTAGCTCGTTTCGGTCTAAAACAGCTTGTTTCGTTGTATTAAGCACGAATACATGCTTTACGCGCAGTTATAGAAGAAAAAGTTTTGACGCGTATCAGAGACACTTGTAAAACCGATGTGTTGTGATTTAGCTCGTTTGGGTTTAAAACAGCTTGTTTAGTTGTATTAAGCAAGAATACATGCTTTTCGCGCAGTTATAAGAGAAAAAGTTTTGACGAGTATCACGTGGATACTTGTAAAACCGATGTGTTCAGATTTAGCTCGTTTCGGTCTAAAACAGCTTGTTTCGTTGTATTAAGCACGAATACATGCTTTTCGCGCAGTTATAAGAGAAAAATTTTTGACGAGTATCACGTGGAACACTTGTAATACCGATGTGTTGTGATTTAGCTCGTTTCGGTTTAAAACAGCTTGTTTCGCTGTATTAAGCAAGAATACATGCTTTTCGCGCAGTTATAAGAGAAAAAGTTTTGACGCGTATCAGAGGAACACTTGTAAAACCGATGTGTTCAGATTTAGCTCGTTTCGGTCTGAAACAGCTTGTTTCGTTGTATTAAGCACGAATACATGCTTTTCGCGCAGTTATAAGAGAAAAAGTTTAGACGCGTATCAGAGGAACACTTGTAAAACCTTTGTGTTGTGATTTAGCTCGTTTCGGTCTAAAACAGCTTGTTTCGTTGTATTAAGCAAGAATACATGCTTTTCGCGCAGTTATAAGAGAAAAAGTTTTGACGAGTATCACGTGGATACTTGTAATACCGATGTGTTGTGATTTAGCTCGTTTCGGTCTAAAACAGCTTGTTTCGCTGTATTAAGCAAGAATACATGCTTTTCGCGCAGTTATAAGAGAAAAAGTTTTGACGCGTATCAGAGGAACACTTGTAAAACCGATGTGTTGTGATTTAGCTCATTTCGGTCTACAACAGCTTGTTTCGTTGTATTAAGCAAGAATACATGCTTTTCGCGCAGTTATAAGAGAAAAAGTTTTGACGCGTGTCACAGGGACACTTGTAAAACCGATGTGATCAGATTTAGCTCGTTTCGGTCTAAAACAGCTTGTTTCGTTGTATTAAGCACGAATACATGCTTTTCGCGCAGTTATAAGAGAAAAAGTTTTGACGAGTATCACGTGGAACACTTGTAATACCGATGTGTTGTGATTTGGCTCGTTTCGGTCTAAAACAACTTGTTTCGTTGTATTAAGCAAGAATACATGCTTTTCGCGCAGTTATAAGAGAAAAAGTTTTGACGCGTATCACATGGACACTTGGAAAACCGATGTGTTCAGATCTAGCTCGTTTTGGTCTAAAACAGCTTGTTTCGTTGTATTAAGCACGAATACATGCTTTTCGCGCAGTTATTAGAGAAAAAGTTTTGACGCGTATCAGAGGAACACTTGTAAAACCGATGTGTTGTGATTTAGCTCGTTTCGGTCTAAAACAGCTTGTTTCGCTGTATTAAGCAAGAATACATGCTTTTCGCGCATTTATAAGAGAAAAAGTTTTGACGCGTGTCACAGGGACACTTGTAAAACCGATGTGTTCAGATTTCGCTCGTTTCGGTCTAAAACAGCTTGTTTCCTTGTATTTAGCACGAATACATGCTTTTCGCGCAGTTATAAGAGAAAAAGTTTACACGCGTATCAGAGGAACACTTGTAAAACCGATGTGTTGTGATTTAGCTCGTTTTGGTCTAAAACAGCTTGTTTCGCTGTATTAAGCAGGAATACATGCTTTTCGCGCAGTTATAAGAGAAAAAGTTTTAAAGGCATGTCACAAGGACACTTGTAAAACCGATGTGTTCAGATTTACCTTGTTTCGGTCTAAAACAGCTTGTTTCGTTGGACTAAGCAAGAATACATGCTTTTCGCGCAGTTATAAGAGAAAAAAGTTTTGACGCGTATCAGAGGAACACTTGTAAAACCGATGTGTTCAGATTTAGCTCGTTTCGGTCTAAAACAGCTTGTTTCGTTGTATTAAGCACGAATACATGCTTTACGCGCAGTTATAGAAGAAAAAGTTTTGACGCGTATCAGAGACACTTGTAAAACCGATGTGTTGTGATTTAGCTCGTTTGGGTCTAAAACAGCTTGTTTAGTTGTATTAAGCAAGAATACATGCTTTTCGCGCAGTTATAAGAGAAAAAGTTTTGACGAGTATCACGTGGATACTTGTAAAACCGATGTGTTCAGATTTAGCTCGTTTCGGTCTAAAACAGCTTGTTTCGTTGTATTAAGCACGAATACATGCTTTTCGCGCAGTTATAAGAGAAAAATTTTTGACGAGTATCACGTGGAACACTTGTAATACCGATGTGTTGTGATTTAGCTCGTTTCGGTTTAAAACAGCTTGTTTCGCTGTATTAAGCAAGAATACATGCTTTTCGCGCAGTTATAAGAGAAAAAGTTTTGACGCGTATCAGAGGAACACTTGAAAAACCGATGTGTTCAGATTTAGCTCGTTTCGGTCTGAAACAGCTTGTTTCGTTGTATTAAGCACGAATACATGCTTTTCGCGCAGTTATAAGAGAAAAAGTTTAGACGCGTATCAGAGGAACACTTGTAAAACCTTTGTGTTGTGATTTAGCTCGTTTCGGTCTAAAACAGCTTGTTTCGTTGTATTAAGCAAGAATACATGCTTTTCGCGCAGTTATAAGAGAAAAAGTTTTGACGAGTATCACGTGGATACTTGTAATACCGATGTGTTGTGATTTAGCTCGTTTCGGTCTAAAACAGCTTGTTTCGCTGTATTAAGCAAGAATACATGCTTTTCGCGCAGTTATAAGAGAAAAAGTTTTGACGCGTATCAGAGGAACACTTGTAAAACCGATGTGTTGTGATTTAGCTCATTTCGGTCTACAACAGCTTGTTTCGTTGTATTAAGCAAGAATACATGCTTTTCGCGCAGTTATAAGAGAAAAAGTTTTGACGCGTGTCACAGGGACACTTGTAAAACCGATGTGCTCAGATTTAGCTCGTTTCGGTCTAAAACAGCTTGTTTCGTTGTATTAAGCACGAATACATGCTTTTCGCGCAGTTATAAGAGAAAAAGTTTTGACGAGTATCACGTGGAACACTTGTAATACCGATGTGTTGTGATTTGGCTCGTTTCGGTCTAAAACAACTTGTTTTGTTGTATTAAGCAAGAATACATGCTTTTCGCGCAGTTATAAGAGAAAAAGTTTTGACGCGTATCACATGGACACTTGGAAAACCGATGTGTTCAGATCTAGCTCGTTTTGGTCTAAAACAGCTTGTTTCGTTGTATTAAGCACGAATACATGCTTTTCGCGCAGTTATTAGAGAAAAAGTTTTGACGCGTATCAGAGGAACACTTGTAAAACCGATGTGTTGTGATTTAGCTCGTTTCGGTCTAAAACAACTTGTTTCGCTGTATTAAGCAAGAATACATGCTTTTCGCGCATTTATAAGAGAAAAAGTTTTGACGCGTGTCACAGGGACACTTGTAAAACCGATGTGTTCAGATTTCGCTCGTTTCGGTCTAAAACAGCTTGTTTCGTTGTATTTAGCACGAATACATGCTTTTCGCGCAGTTATAAGAGAAAAAGTTTACACGCGTATCAGAGGAACACTTGTAAAACCGATGTGTTGTGATTTAGCTCGTTTTGGTCTAAAACAGCTTGTTTCGCTGTATTAAGCAGGAATACATGCTTTTCGCGCAGTTATAAGAGAAAAAGTTTTAAAGGCATGTCACAAGGACACTTGTAAAACCGATGTGTTCAGATTTACCTTGTTTCGGTCTAAAACAGCTTGTTTCGTTGGACTAAGCAAGAATACATGCTTTTCGCGCAGTTATAAGAGAAAAAAGATTTGACGCGTATCAGAGGAACACTTGTAAAACCGATGTGTTCAGATTTAGCTCGTTTCGGTCTAAAACAGCTTGTTTCGTTGTATTAAGCAAGAATACATGCTTTTCGCGCAGTTATAAGAGAAAACGTTTTGACGCGTATTAGAGAGACACTTGTAAAACCGATGTGTTGTGATTTAGCTCGTTTCGGTCTAAAACAGCTTGTTTCGTTGTATTAAGCAAGAATACATGCTTTTCGCGCAGTTATAAGAGAAAAAGTTTTGACGGGTATTAGAGAGACACTTGTAAAACCGATGTGTTGTGATTTAGCTCGTTTCGGTCTAAAACAGCTTGTTTCGTTGTATTAAGCAAGAATACATGCTTTTCGCGCAGTTATAAGAGAAAAAGTTTTGACGAGTATCACGTGGAACACTTGTAATACCGATGTGTTGTGATTTAGCTCGTTTTGTTCTAAAACAGCTTGATTCGCTGTATTAAGCAAGAATACATGCTTTTCGCGCAGTTATAAAAGAAAAAGTTTTGACGCGTATCAGAGGAACACTTGTAAAACCGATGTGTTGTGATTTAGCTCATTTCGGTCTTAAACAGCTTGTTTCGCTGTATTAAGCAAGAATACATGCTTTTCGCGCAGTTATAGGAGAAAAAGTTTTGACGAGTATCACGTGGATACTTGTAAAACCGATGTGTTCAGATTTAGCTCGTTTCGGTCTAAAACAGCTTGTTTCGTTGTATTAAGCAAGAATACATGCTTTTCGCGCAGTTATAAGAGAAAAAGTTTTTACGCGTATAAGAGAGACACTTGTAAAACCGATGTGTTGTGATTTAGCTCGTTTCGGTCTAAAACAGCTTGTTTCGCTGTATTAAGCAAGAATACATGCTTTTCGCGCCGTTATAAGAGAAAAAGTTTCGACGCGTATCAGAGGAACACTTGTAAAACCGATGTGTTGTGATTTAGCTCATTTCGGTCTAAAACAGCTTGTATCGCTGTATTAAGCAAGAATACATGCTTTTCGCGCAGTTATAAGAGAAAAAGTTTTGACGCTTATCAGAGGAACACTTGTAAAACCGATGTGTTGTGATTTAGCTCGTTTTGGTCTAAAACAGCTTGTTTCGCTGTATTAAGCAGGAATACATGCTTTTCGCGCAGTTATAAGAGAAAAAGTTTTAAAGGCATGTCACAAGGACACATGTAAAACCGATGCGTTCAGATTTAGCTCGTTTCGGTCTAAAACAGCTTGTTTCGTTGTATTAAGCACGAATACATGCTTTTCGCGCAGTTATAAGAGAAAACGTTTTGACGAGTATCACGTGGAACACTTGTAATACCGATGTGTTGTGATTTAGCTTGTTTCGGTCTAAAACAACTTGTTTCGCTGTATTAAGCAAGAATACATGCTTTTCGCGCAGTTATAAGAGAAAAAGTTTTGACGCGTATCAGAGGAACACTTGTAAAACCGATGTGTTGTGATTTAGCTCATTTCGGTCTAAAACAGCTTGTTTCGTTGTATTAAGCAAGA
Source organism: Amblyomma americanum (assembly GCF_052857255.1). Classification (NCBI taxonomy): domain Eukaryota; kingdom Metazoa; phylum Arthropoda; class Arachnida; order Ixodida; family Ixodidae; genus Amblyomma; species Amblyomma americanum. The sequence continues at coordinate 1,923,037 of NW_027526488.1, read as the reverse complement.
ATACATGCTTTTCGCGCAGTTATAAGAGAAAAAGTTTTGACGCGTGTCACAGGGGCACTTGTAAAACCGATGTGTTCAGATTTAGCTCGTTTCTGTCTAAAACAGCTTGTTTCGTTGTATTAAGCACGAATACATGCTTTTCGCGCAGTTATAAGAGAAAAAGTTTTGACGAGTATCACGTGGAACACTTGTAATACCGATGTGTTGTGATTTGGCTCGTTTCGGTCTAAAACAGCTTGTTTCGTTGTATTAAGCAAGAATACATGCTTTTCGCGCAGTTATAAGAGAAAAAGTTTTGACGCGTATCAGAGGAACACTTGTAAAACCGATGTGTTCAGATTTAACTCTTTTCGGACTAAAACAGCTTGTTTCGTTGTATTAAGCACGAATACATGCTTTTCGCGCAGTTATAAGGGAAAAAGTTTTGACGCGTATCACATGGACACTTGGAAAACCGATGTGTTCAGATTTAGCTCGTTTTGGTCTAAAACAGCTTGTTTCGCTGTATTAAGCACGAATACATGCTTTTCGCGCAGTTATAAGAGAAAAAGTTTTGACGCGTATCAGAGGAACACTTGTAAAACCGATGTGTTGTGATTTAGCTCGTTTCGGTCTAAAACAGCTTGTTTCGTTGTATTAAGCAAGAATACATGCTTTTCGCGCAGTTATAAGAGAAAAAGTTTTGACGAGTATCACGTGGATACTTGTAAAACCGATGTGTTCAGATTTAGCTCGTTTCGGTCTAAAACAGCTTGTTTCGTTGTATTAAGCACGAATACATGCTTTTCGCGCAGTTAAAAGAGAAAAAGTTTTCACGAGTATCACGTGGAACACTTGTAATACCGATGTGTTGTGATTTAGCTCGTTTTGGTCTAAAACAGCTTGTTTCGCTGTATTAAGCACGAATACATGCTTTTCGCGCAGTTATAAGAGAAAACGTTTTGACGAGTATCACGTGGAACACTTGTAATACCGATGTGTTGTGATTTAGCTTGTTTCGGTCTAAAACAACTTGTTTCGCTGTATTAAGCAAGAATACATGCTTTTCGCGCAGTTATAAGAGAAAAAGTTTTGACGCGTATCAGAGGAACACTTGTAAAACCGATGTGTTGTGATTTAGCTCATTTCGGTCTAAAACAGCTTGTTTCGTTGTATTAAGCAAGAATACATGCTTTTCGCGCAGTTATAAGAGAAAAAGTTTTGACGCGTGTCACAGGGGCACTTGTAAAACCGATGTGTTCAGATTTAGCTCGTTTCGGTCTAAAACAGCTTGTTTCGTTGTATTAAGCACGAATACATGCTTTTCGCGCAGTTATAAGAGAAAACTTTTTGACGAGTATCACGTGGAACACTTGTAATACCGATGTGTTGTGATTTAGCTCGTTTCGGTCTAAAACAGCTTGTTTCGCTGTATTAAGCAAGAATACATGCTTTTCGCGAAGTTATAAGAGAAAAAGTTTTGACGCGTATCAGAGGAACACTTGTAAAACCGATGTGTTGTGATTTAGCTCATTTCGGTCTAAAACAGCTTGTTTCGTTGTATTAAGCAAGAATACATGCTTTTCGCGCAGTTAAAAGAGAAAAAGTTTTGACGCGTGTCACAGGGACACTTGTAAAACCGATGTGTTCAGATTTAGCTCGTTTCGGTCTAAAACAGCTTGTTTCGTTGTATTAAGCACGAATACATGCTTTTCGCGCAGTTATAAGAGAAAAAGTTTTGACGAGTATCACGTGGAACACTTGTAATACCGATGTGTTGTGATTTGGCTCGTTTCGGTCTAAAACAGCTTGTTTCGTTGTATTAAGCAAGAATACATGCTTTTCGCGCAGTTATAAGAGAAAAAGTTTTGACGCGTATCAGAGGAACACTTGTAAAACCGATGTGTTCAGATTTAACTCTTTTCGGACTAAAACAGCTTGTTTCGTTGTATTAAGCACGAATACATGCTTTTCGCGCAGTTATAAGGGAAAAAGTTTTGACGCGTATCACATGGACACTTGGAAAACCGATGTGTTCAGATTTAGCTCGTTTTGGTCTAAAACAGCTTGTTTCGTTGTATTAAGCACGAATACATGCTTTTCGCGCAGTTATAAGAGAAAAAGTTTTGACGCGTATCAGAGGAACACTTGTAAAACCGATGTGTTGTGATTTAGCTCGTTTCGGTCTAAAACAGCTTGTTTCGTTGGACTAAGCACGAATACATGCTTTTCGCGCAGTTATAAGCGAAAAAAGTTTTGACGCGTATCAGAGGAACACTTGTAAAACTGATGTGTTCAGATTTAGCTCGTTTCGGTCTAAAACAGCTTGTTCCGTTGTATTAAGCAAGAATACATGCTTTTCGCGCAGTTATAAGAGAAAAAGTTTTGACGCGTATTAGAGAGACACATGTAAAACCGATGTGTTGTGATTTAGCTCGTTTCGGTCTAAAACAGCTTGTTTCGTTGTATTAAGCAAGAATATATGCTTTTCGCGCAGTTATAAGAGAAAAAGTTTTGACGCGTATTAGAGAGACACTTGTAAAACCGATGTGTTGTGATTTAGCTCGTTTCGGTCTAAAACAGCTTGTTTCGTTGTATTAGGCAAGAATACATGCTTTTCGCGCAGTTATAAGAGAAAAAGTTTTGACGAGTATCACGTGGATACTTGTAAAACCGATGTGTTCAGATTTAGCTCGTTTTGGTCTAAAACAGCTTGTTTCGTTGTATTAAGCACGAATACATGCTTTTCGCGCAGTTATAAGAGAAAAAGTTTTGACGAGTATCACGTGGAACACTTGCAATACCGATGTGTTGTGATTTAGCTCGTTTCGGTCTAAAACAGCTTGATTCGCTGTATTAAGCACGAATATATGCTTTTCGCGCAGTTATAAGAGAAAAAGTTTTGACGCGTATTAGAGAGACACTTGTAAAACCGATGTGTTGTGATTTAGCTCGTTTCGGTCTAAAACAGCTTGTTTCGTTGTATTAGGCAAGAATACATGCTTTTCGCGCAGTTATAAGAGAAAAAGTATTGACGAGTATCACGTGGATACTTGTAAAACCGATGTGTTCAGATTTAGCTCGTTTCGGTCTAAAACAGCTTGTTTCGTTGTATTAAGCAAGAATACATGCTTTTCGCGCAGTTATAAGAGAAAAAGTTTTGACGAGTATCACGTGGACACTTGTAAAACCGATGTGTTCAGATTTAGCTCGTTTCGGTCTAAAACAGCTTGTTTCGTTGTATTAAGCACGAATACATGCTTTTCGCGCAGTTATAAGAGAAAAATTTTTGACGAGTATCACGTGGAACACTTGTAATACCGATGTGTTGTGATTTAGCTCGTTTCGGTTTTAAGCAGCTTGTTTCGCTGTATTAAGCAAGAATACATGCTTTTCGCGCAGTTATAAGAGAAAAAGTTTTGACGCGTATCAGAGGAACACTTGTAAAACCGATGTGTTCAGATTTAACTCTTTTCGGACTAAAACAGCTTGTTTCGTTGTATTAAGCACGAATACATGCTTTTCGCGCAGTTATAAGGGAAAAAGTTTAGACGCCTATCAGAGGAACACTTGTAAAACCTTTGTGTTGTGATTTAGCTCGTTTCGGTCTAAAACAGCTTGTTTCGTTGTATTAAGCACGAATACATGCTTTTCGCGCAGTTATAAGAGAAAAAGTTTTGACGAGTATCACGTGGAACACTTGTATTACCGATGTGTTGTGATTTGGCTCGTTTCGGTCTAAAACAGCTTGTTTCGTTGTATTAAGCAAGAATACATGCTTTTCGCGCAGTTATAAGAGAAAAAGTTTTGACGCGTATCAGAGGAACACTTGTAAAACCGATGTGTTCAGATTTAACTCTTTTCGGACTAAAACAGCTTGTTTCTTTGTATTAAGCACGAATACATGCTTTTCGCGCAGTTATAAGGGAAAAAGTTTTGACGAGTATCACGTGGAACACTTGTAATACCGATGTGTTGTGATTTGGCTCGTTTCGGTCTAAAACAGCTTGTTTCGTTGTATTAAGCAAGAATACATGCTTTTCGCGCAGTTATAAGAGAAAAAGTTTTGACGCGTATCAGAGGAACACTTGTAAAACCGATGTGTTCAGATTTAACTCTTTTCGGACTAAAACAGCTTGTTTCGTTGTATTAAGCACGAATACATGCTTTTCGCGCAGTTATAAGGGAAAAAGTTTTGACGCGTATCACATGGACACTTGGAAAACCGATGTGTTCAGATTTAGCTCGTTTTGGTCTAAAACAGCTTGTTTCGCTGTATTAAGCACGAATACATGCTTTTCGCGCAGTTATAAGAGAAAAAGTTTACACGCGTATCAGAGGAACACTTGTAAAACCGATGTGTTGTGATTTAGCTCATTTCGGTCTAAAACAGCTTGTTTCGTTGTATTAAGCAAGAATACATGCTTTTCGCGCAGTTATAAGAGAAAAAGTTTTGACGCGTGTCACAGGGGCACTTGTAAAACCGATGTGTTCAGATTTAGCTCGTTTCTGTCTAAAACAGCTTGTTTCGTTGTATTAAGCACGAATACATGCTTTTCGCGCAGTTATAAGAGAAAAAGTTTTGACGAGTATCACGTGGAACACTTGTAATACCGATGTGTTGTGATTTGGCTCGTTTCGGTCTAAAACAGCTTGTTTCGTTGTATTAAGCAAGAATACATGCTTTTCGCGCAGTTATAAGAGAAAAAGTTTTGACGCGTATCAGAGGAACACTTGTAAAACCGATGTGTTCAGATTTAACTCTTTTCGGACTAAAACAGCTTGTTTCGCTGTATTAAGCACGAATACATGCTTTTCGCGCAGTTATAAGAGAAAAAGTTTTGACGCGTATCAGAGGAACACTTGTAAAACCGATGTGTTGTGATTTAGCTCGTTTCGGTCTAAAACAGCTTGTTTCGTTGTATTAAGCAAGAATACATGCTTTTCGCGCAGTTATAAGAGAAAAAGTTTTGACGAGTATCACGTGGATACTTGTAAAACCGATGTGTTCAGATTTAGCTCGTTTCGGTCTAAAACAGCTTGTTTCGTTGTATTAAGCACGAATACATGCTTTTCGCGCAGTTAAAAGAGAAAAAGTTTTCACGAGTATCACGTGGAACACTTGTAATACCGATGTGTTGTGATTTAGCTCGTTTTGGTCTAAAACAGCTTGTTTCGCTGTATTAAGCAAGAATACATGCTTTTCGCGCCGTTATAAGAGAAAAAGTTTTGACGCGTATCAGAGGAACACTTGTAAAACCGATGTGTTGTGATTTAGCTCGTTTCGGTGTAAAACAACTTGTTTCGTAGTATTAAGCAAGAATACATGCTTTTCGCGCAGTTATAAGAGAAAAAGTTTTGACGCGTATTAGAGGAACACTTGTAAAACCTTTGTGTTGTGATTTAGCTCGTTTTGGTCTAAAACAGCTTGTTTCGCTGTATTAAGCAAGAATACATGCTTTTCGCGCAGTTATAAGAGAAAAAGTTTTGACGCGTGTCACAGGGACACTTGTAAAACCGATGTGTTCAGATTTAGCTCGTTTCGGTCTAAAACAACTTGTTTCGTTGTATTAAGCACGAATACATGCTTTACGCGCAGTTATAGAAGAAAAAGTTTTGACGCCTATTAGAGAGACACTTGTAAAACCGATGTGTTATGATTTAGCTCGTTTCGGTCTAAAACAGCTTGTTTCGTTGTATTAAGCAAGAATACATGCTTTTCGCGCAGTTATAAGCGAGAAAGTTTTGACGAGTATCACGTGGATACTTGTAAAACCGATGTGTTCAGATTTAGCTCGTTTTGGTCTAAAACAGCTTGTTTCGTTGTATTAAGCAAGAATACATGCTTTACGCGCAGTTATAGAAGAAAAAGTTTTGACGCGTATCAGAGAGACACTTGTAAAACCGATGTGTTGTGATTTAGCTCGTTTCGGTCTAAAACAGCTTGTTTCGTTGTATTAAGCAAGAATACATGCTTTTCGCGCAGTTATAAGAGAAAAAGTTTTGACGAGTATCACGTGGATACTTGTAAAACCGAAGTGTTCAGATTTAGCTCGTTTCGGTCTAAAACAGCTTGTTTCGTTGTATTAAGCACGAATACATGCTTTTCGCGCAGTTATAAGAGAAAACTTTTTGACGAGTATCACGTGGAACACTTGTAATACCGATGTGTTGTGATTTAGCTCGTTTCGGTCTAAAACAGCTTGTTTCGCTGTATTAAGCAAGAATACATGCTCTTCGCGAAGTTATAAGAGAAAAAGTTTTGACGCGTATCAGAGGAACACTTGTAAAACCGATGTGTTGTGATTTAGCTCATTTCGGTCTAAAACAGCTTGTTTCGTTGTATTAAGCAAGAATACATGCTTTTCGCGCAGTTAAAAGAGAAAAAGTTTTGACGCGTGTCACAGGGACACTTGTAAAACCGATGTGTTCAGATTTAACTCTTTTCGGACTAAAACAGCTTGTTTCGTTGTATTAAGCACGAATACATGCTTTTCGCGCAGTTATAAGGGAAAAAGTTTTGACGCGTATCACATGGACACTTGGAAAACCGATGTGTTCAGATTTAGCTCTTTTTGGTCTAAAACAGCTTGTTTCGTTGTATTAAGCACGAATACATGCTTTTCGCGCAGTTATAGGAGAAAAAGTTTTGACGCGTATCAGAGGAACACTTGTAAAACCGATGTGTTGTGATTTAGCTCATTTCGGTCTAAAACAGCTTGTTTCGTTGTATTAAGCAAGAATACATGCTTTTCGCGCAGTTAAAAGAGAAAAAGTTTTGACGCGTGTCACAGGGACACTTGTAAAACCGATGTGTTCAGATTTAGCTCGTTTCGGTCTAAAACAGCTTGTTTCGTTGTATTAAGCACGAATACATGCTTTTCGCGCAGTTATAAGAGAAAAAGTTTTGACGAGTATCACGTGGAACACTTGTAATACCGATGTGTTGTGATTTGGCTCGTTTCGGTCTAAAACAGCTTGTTTCGTTGTATTAAGCAAGAATACATGCTTTTCGCGCAGTTATAAGAGAAAAAGTTTTGACGCGTATCAGAGGAACACTTGTAAAACCGATGTGTTCAGATTTAACTCTTTTCGGACTAAAACAGCTTGTTTCGTTGTATTAAGCACGAATACATGCTTTTCGCGCAGTTATAAGGGAAAAAGTTTTGACGCGTATCACATGGACACTTGGAAAACCGATGTGTTCAGATTTAGCTCGTTTTGGTCTAAAACAGCTTGTTTCGTTGTATTAAGCACGAATACATGCTTTTCGCGCAGTTATAAGAGAAAAAGTTTTGACGCGTATCAGAGGAACACTTGTAAAACCGATGTGTTGTGATTTAGCTCGTTTCGGTCTAAAACAGCTTGTTTCGTTGGACTAAGCAAGAATACATGCTTTTCGCGCAGTTATAAGCGAAAAAAGTTTTGACGCGTATCAGAGGAACACTTGTAAAACTGATGTGTTCAGATTTAGCTCGTTTCGGTCTAAAACAGCTTGTTCCGTTGTATTAAGCAAGAATACATGCTTTTCGCGCAGTTATAAGAGAAAAAGTTTTGACGCGTATTAGAGAGACACATGTAAAACCGATGTGTTGTGATTTAGCTCGTTTCGGTCTAAAACAGCTTGTTTCGTTGTATTAAGCAAGAATATATGCTTTTCGCGCAGTTATAAGAGAAAAAGTTTTGACGCGTATTAGAGAGACACTTGTAAAACCGATGTGTTGTGATTTAGCTCGTTTCGGTCTAAAACAGCTTGTTTCGTTGTATTAGGCAAGAATACATGCTTTTCGCGCAGTTATAAGAGAAAAAGTTTTGACGAGTATCACGTGGATACTTGTAAAACCGATGTGTTCAGATTTAGCTCGTTTTGGTCTAAAACAGCTTGTTTCGTTGTATTAAGCACGAATACATGCTTTTCGCGCAGTTATAAGAGAAAAAGTTTTGACGAGTATCACGTGGAACACTTGCAATACCGATGTGTTGTGATTTAGCTCGTTTCGGTCTAAAACAGCTTGATTCGCTGTATTAAGCACGAATATATGCTTTTCGCGCAGTTATAAGAGAAAAAGTTTTGACGCGTATTAGAGAGACACTTGTAAAACCGATGTGTTGTGATTTAGCTCGTTTCGGTCTAAAACAGCTTCTTTCGTTGTATTAAGCACGAATACATGCTTTTCGCGCAGTTATAAGGGAAAAAGTTTAGACGCGTATCAGAGGAACACTTGTAAAACCTTTGTGTTGTGATTTAGCTCGTTTCGGTCTAAAACAGCTTGTTTCGTTGTATTAAGCAAGAATACATGCTTTTCGCGCAGTTAAAAGAGAAAAAGTATTGACGAGTATCACGTGGATACTTGTAAAACCGATGTGTTCAGATTTAGCTCGTTTCGGTCTAAAACAGCTTGTTTCGTTGTATTAAGCAAGAATACATGCTTTTCGCGCAGTTATAAGAGAAAAAGTTTTGACGAGTATCACGTGGATACTTGTAAAACCGATGTGTTCAGATTTAGCTCGTTTCGGTCTAAAACAGCTTGTTTCGTTGTATTAAGCACGAATACATGCTTTTCGCGCAGTTATAAGAGAAAAATTTTTGACGAGTATCACGTGGAACACTTGTAATACCGATGTGTTGTGATTTAGCTCGTTTCGGTTTTAAACAGCTTGTTTCGCTGTATTAAGCAAGAATACATGCTTTTCGCGCAGTTATAAGAGAAAAAGTTTTGACGCGTATCAGAGGAACACTTGTAAAACCGATGTGTTCAGATTTAACTCTTTTCGGACTAAAACAGCTTGTTTCGTTGTATTAAGCACGAATACATGCTTTTCGCGCAGTTATAAGGGAAAAAGTTTAGACGCGTATCAGAGGAACACTTGTAAAACCTTTGTGTTGTGATTTAGCTCGTTTCGGTCTAAAACAGCTTGTTTCGTTGTATTAAGCACGAATACATGCTTTTCGCGCAGTTATAAGAGAAAAAGTTTTGACGCGTATCAGAGGAACACTTGTAAAACCGATGTGTTCAGATTTAACTCTTTTCGGACTAAAACAGCTTGTTTCTTTGTATTAAGCACGAATACATGCTTTTCGCGCAGTTATAAGGGAAAAAGTTTTGACGAGTATCACGTGGAACACTTGTAATACCGATGTGTTGTGATTTGGCTCGTTTCGGTCTAAAACAGCTTGTTTCGTTGTATTAAGCAAGAATACATGCTTTTCGCGCAGTTATAAGAGAAAAAGTTTTGACGCGTATCAGAGGAACACTTGTAAAACCGATGTGTTCAGATTTAACTCTTTTCGGACTAAAACAGCTTGTTTCGTTGTATTAAGCACGAATACATGCTTTTCGCGCAGTTATAAGGGAAAAAGTTTTGACGCGTATCACATGGACACTTGGAAAACCGATGTGTTCAGATTTAGCTCGTTTTGGTCTAAAACAGCTTGTTTCGCTGTATTAAGCACGAATACATGCTTTTCGCGCAGTTATAAGAGAAAAAGTTTACACGCGTATCAGAGGAACACTTGTAAAACCGATGTGTTGTGATTTAGCTCGTTTTGGTCTAAAACAGCTTGTTTCGCTGTATTAAGCAGGAATACATGCTTTTCGCGCAGTTATAAGAGAAAAAGTTTTAAAGGCATGTCACAAGGACACTTGTAAAACCGATGTGTTCAGATTTACCTTGTTTCGGTCTAAAACAGCTTGTTTCGTTGGACTAAGCAAGAATACATGCTTTTCGCGCAGTTATAAGAGAAAAAAGTTTTGACGCGTATCAGAGGAACACTTGTAAAACCGATGTGTTCAGATTTAGCTCGTTTCGGTCTAAAACAGCTTGTTTCGTTGTATTAAGCAAGAATACATGCTTTTCGCGCAGTTATAAGAGAAAACGTTTTGACGCGTATTAGAGAGACACTTGTAAAACCGATGTGTTGTGATTTAGCTCGTTTCGGTCTAAAACAGCTTGTTTCGTTGTATTAAGCAAGAATACATGCTTTTCGCGCAGTTATAAGAGAAAAAGTTTTGACGCGTATCAGAGGAACACTTGTAAAACCGATGTGTTGTGATTTAGCTCGTTTCGGTCTAAAACAGCTTGTTTCGTTGTATTAAGCAAGAATACATGCTTTTCGCGCAGTTATAAGAGAAAAAGTTTTGACGAGTATCACGTGGATACTTGTAAAACCGATGTGTTCAGATTTAGCTCGTTTCGGTCTAAAACAGCTTGTTTCGTTGTATTAAGCACGAATACATGCTTTTCGCGCAGTTAAAAGAGAAAAAGTTTTCACGAGTATCACGTGGAACACTTGTAATACCGATGTGTTGTGATTTAGCTCGTTTTGGTCTAAAACAGCTTGTTTCGCTGTATTAAGCAAGAATACATGCTTTTCGCGCCGTTATAAGAGAAAAAGTTTTGACGCGTATCAGAGGAACACTTGTAAAACCGATGTGTTGTGATTTAGCTCGTTTCGGTGTAAAACAACTTGTTTCGTAGTATTAAGCAAGAATACATGCTTTTCGCGCAGTTATAAGAGAAAAAGTTTTGACGCGTATTAGAGGAACACTTGTAAAACATTTTTTTTGTGATTTAGCTCGTTTTGGTCTAAAACAGCTTGTTTCGCTGTATTAAGCAAGAATACATGCTTTTCGCGCAGTTATAAGAGAAAAAGTTTTGACGCGTGTCACAGGGACACTTGTAAAACCGATGTGTTCAGATTTAGCTCGTTTCGGTCTAAAACAGCTTGTTTCGCTGTATTAAGCAAGAATACATGCTTTTCGCGCCGTTATAAGAGAAAAAGTTTTGACGCGTATCAGAGGAACACTTGTAAAACCGATGTGTTGTGATTTAGCTCGTTTCGGTGTAAAACAACTTGTTTCGTAGTATTAAGCAAGAATACATGCTTTTCGCGCAGTTATAAGAGAAAAAGTTTTGACGCGTATTAGAGGAACACTTGTAAAACCTTTGTGTTGTGATTTAGCTCGTTTTGGTCTAAAACAGCTTGTTTCGCTGTATTAAGCAAGAATACATGCTTTTCGCGCAGTTATAAGAGAAAAAGTTTTGACGCGTGTCACAGGGACACTTGTAAAACCGATGTGTTCAGATTTAGCTCGTTTCGGTCTAAAACAACTTGTTTCGTTGTATTAAGCACGAATACATGCTTTACGCGCAGTTATAGAAGAAAAAGTTTTGACGCCTATTAGAGAGACACTTGTAAAACCGATGTGTTATGATTTAGCTCGTTTCGGTCTAAAACAGCTTGTTTCGTTGTATTAAGCAAGAATACATGCTTTTCGCGCAGTTATAAGCGAGAAAGTTTTGACGAGTATCACGTGGATACTTGTAAAACCGATGTGTTCAGATTTAGCTCGTTTTGGTCTAAAACAGCTTGTTTCGTTGTATTAAGCAAGAATACATGCTTTACGCGCAGTTATAGAAGAAAAAGTTTTGACGCGTATCAGAGAGACACTTGTAAAACCGATGTGTTGTGATTTAGCTCGTTTCGGTCTAAAACAGCTTGTTTCGTTGTATTAAGCAAGAATACATGCTTTTCGCGCAGTTATAAGAGAAAAAGTTTTGACGAGTATCACGTGGATACTTGTAAAACCGAAGTGTTCAGATTTAGCTCGTTTCGGTCTAAAACAGCTTGTTTCGTTGTATTAAGCACGAATACATGCTTTTCGCGCAGTTATAAGAGAAAACTTTTTGACGAGTATCACGTGGAACACTTGTAATACCGATGTGTTGTGATTTAGCTCGTTTCGGTCTAAAACAGCTTGTTTCGCTGTATTAAGCAAGAATACATGCTCTTCGCGAAGTTATAAGAGAAAAAGTTTTGACGCGTATCAGAGGAACACTTGTAAAACCGATGTGTTGTGATTTAGCTCATTTCGGTCTAAAACAGCTTGTTTCGTTGTATTAAGCAAGAATACATGCTTTTCGCGCAGTTAAAAGAGAAAAAGTTTTGACGCGTGTCACAGGGACACTTGTAAAACCGATGTGTTCAGATTTAACTCTTTTCGGACTAAAACAGCTTGTTTCGTTGTATTAAGCACGAATACATGCTTTTCGCGCAGTTATAAGGGAAAAAGTTTTGACGCGTATCACATGGACACTTGGAAAACCGATGTGTTCAGATTTAGCTCTTTTTGGTCTAAAACAGCTTGTTTCGTTGTATTAAGCACGAATACATGCTTTTCGCGCAGTTATAAGAGAAAAAGTTTTGACGCGTATCAGAGGAACACTTGTAAAACCGATGTGTTGTGATTTAGCTCATTTCGGTCTAAAACAGCTTGTTTCGTTGTATTAAGCAAGAATACATGCTTTTCGCGCAGTTAAAAGAGAAAAAGTTTTGACGCGTGTCACAGGGACACTTGTAAAACCGATGTGTTCAGATTTAGCTCGTTTCGGTCTAAAACAGCTTGTTTCGTTGTATTAAGCACGAATACATGCTTTTCGCGCAGTTATAAGAGAAAAAGTTTTGACGAGTATCACGTGGAACACTTGTAATACCGATGTGTTGTGATTTGGCTCGTTTCGGTCTAAAACAGCTTGTTTCGTTGTATTAAGCAAGAATACATGCTTTTCGCGCAGTTATAAGAGAAAAAGTTTTGACGCGTATCAGAGGAACACTTGTAAAACCGATGTGTTCAGATTTAACTCTTTTCGGACTAAAACAGCTTGTTTCGTTGTATTAAGCACGAATACATGCTTTTCGCGCAGTTATAAGGGAAAAAGTTTTGACGCGTATCACATGGACACTTGGAAAACCGATGTGTTCAGATTTAGCTCGTTTTGGTCTAAAACAGCTTGTTTCGTTGTATTAAGCACGAATACATGCTTTTCGCGCAGTTATAAGAGAAAAAGTTTTGACGCGTATCAGAGGAACACTTGTAAAACCGATGTGTTGTGATTTAGCTCGTTTCGGTCTAAAACAGCTTGTTTCGTTGGACTAAGCAAGAATACATGCTTTTCGCGCAGTTATAAGCGAAAAAAGTTTTGACGCGTATCAGAGGAACACTTGTAAAACTGATGTGTTCAGATTTAGCTCGTTTCGGTCTAAAACAGCTTGTTCCGTTGTATTAAGCAAGAATACATGCTTTTCGCGCAGTTATAAGAGAAAAAGTTTTGACGCGTATTAGAGAGACACATGTAAAACCGATGTGTTGTGATTTAGCTCGTTTCGGTCTAAAACAGCTTGTTTCGTTGTATTAAGCAAGAATATATGCTTTTCGCGCAGTTATAAGAGAAAAAGTTTTGACGCGTATTAGAGAGACACTTGTAAAACCGATGTGTTGTGATTTAGCTCGTTTCGGTCTAAAACAGCTTGTTTCGTTGTATTAGGCAAGAATACATGCTTTTCGCGCAGTTATAAGAGAAAAAGTTTTGACGAGTATCACGTGGATACTTGTAAAACCGATGTGTTCAGATTTAGCTCGTTTTGGTCTAAAACAGCTTGTTTCGTTGTATTAAGCACGAATACATGCTTTTCGCGCAGTTATAAGAGAAAAAGTTTTGACGAGTATCACGTGGAACACTTGCAATACCGATGTGTTGTGATTTAGCTCGTTTCGGTCTAAAACAGCTTGATTCGCTGTATTAAGCACGAATATATGCTTTTCGCGCAGTTATAAGAGAAAAAGTTTTGACGCGTATTAGAGAGACACTTGTAAAACCGATGTGTTGTGATTTAGCTCGTTTCGGTCTAAAACAGCTTCTTTCGTTGTATTAAGCACGAATACATGCTTTTCGCGCAGTTATAAGGGAAAAAGTTTAGACGCGTATGAGAGGAACACTTGTAAAACCTTTGTGTTGTGATTTAGCTCGTTTCGGTCTAAAACAGCTTGTTTCGTTGTATTAAGCAAGAATACATGCTTTTCGCGCAGTTAAAAGAGAAAAAGTATTGACGAGTATCACGTGGATACTTGTAAAACCGATGTGTTCAGATTTAGCTCGTTTCGGTCTAAAACAGCTTGTTTCGTTGTATTAAGCAAGAATACATGCTTTTCGCGCAGTTATAAGAGAAAAAGTTTTGACGAGTATCACGTGGATACTTGTAAAACCGATGTGTTCAGATTTAGCTCGTTTCGGTCTAAAACAGCTTGTTTCGTTGTATTAAGCACGAATACATGCTTTTCGCGCAGTTATAAGAGAAAAATTTTTGACGAGTATCACGTGGAACACTTGTAATACCGATGTGTTGTGATTTAGCTCGTTTCGGTTTTAAACAGCTTGTTTCGCTGTATTAAGCAAGAATACATGCTTTTCGCGCAGTTATAAGAGAAAAAGTTTTGACGCGTATCAGAGGAACACTTGTAAAACCGATGTGTTCAGATTTAACTCTTTTCGGACTAAAACAGCTTGTTTCGTTGTATTAAGCACGAATACATGCTTTTCGCGCAGTTATAAGGGAAAAAGTTTAGACGCGTATCAGAGGAACACTTGTAAAACCTTTGTGTTGTGATTTAGCTCGTTTCGGTCTAAAACAGCTTGTTTCGTTGTATTAAGCACGAATACATGCTTTTCGCGCAGTTATAAGAGAAAAAGTTTTGAAGCGTATCAGAGGAACACTTGTAAAACCGATGTGTTCAGATTTAACTCTTTTCGGACTAAAACAGCTTGTTTCTTTGTATTAAGCACGAATACATGCTTTTCGCGCAGTTATAAGGGAAAAAGTTTTGACGAGTATCACGTGGAACACTTGTAATACCGATGTGTTGTGATTTGGCTCGTTTCGGTCTAAAACAGCTTGTTTCGTTGTATTAAGCAAGAATACATGCTTTTCGCGCAGTTATAAGAGAAAAAGTTTTGACGCGTATCAGAGGAACACTTGTAAAACCGATGTGTTCAGATTTAACTCTTTTCGGACTAAAACAGCTTGTTTCGTTGTATTAAGCACGAATACATGCTTTTCGCGCAGTTATAAGGGAAAAAGTTTTGACGCGTATCACATGGACACTTGGAAAACCGATGTGTTCAGATTTAGCTCGTTTTGGTCTAAAACAGCTTGTTTCGCTGTATTAAGCACGAATACATGCTTTTCGCGCAGTTATAAGAGAAAAAGTTTACACGCGTATCAGAGGAACACTTGTAAAACCGATGTGTTGTGATTTAGCTCGTTTTGGTCTAAAACAGCTTGTTTCGCTGTATTAAGCAGGAATACATGCTTTTCGCGCAGTTATAAGAGAAAAAGTTTTAAAGGCATGTCACAAGGACACTTGTAAAACCGATGTGTTCAGATTTACCTTGTTTCGGTCTAAAACAGCTTGTTTCGTTGGACTAAGCAAGAATACATGCTTTTCGCGCAGTTATAAGAGAAAAAAGTTTTGACGCGTATCAGAGGAACACTTGTAAAACCGATGTGTTCAGATTTAGCTCGTTTCGGTCTAAAACAGCTTGTTTCGTTGTATTAAGCAAGAATACATGCTTTTCGCGCAGTTATAAGAGAAAACGTTTTGACGCGTATTAGAGAGACACTTGTAAAACCGATGTGTTGTGATTTAGCTCGTTTCGGTCTAAAACAGCTTGTTTCGTTGTATTAAGCAAGAATACATGCTTTTCGCGCAGTTATAAGAGAAAAAGTTTTGACGCGTATCAGAGGAACACTTGTAAAACCGATGTGTTGTGATTTAGCTCGTTTCGGTCTAAAACAGCTTGTTTCGTTGTATTAAGCAAGAATACATGCTTTTCGCGCAGTTATAAGAGAAAAAGTTTTGACGAGTATCACGTGGATACTTGTAAAACCGATGTGTTCAGATTTAGCTCGTTTCGGTCTAAAACAGCTTGTTTCGTTGTATTAAGCACGAATACATGCTTTTCGCGCAGTTAAAAGAGAAAAAGTTTTCACGAGTATCACGTGGAACACTTGTAATACCGATGTGTTGTGATTTAGCTCGTTTTGGTCTAAAACAGCTTGTTTCGCTGTATTAAGCAAGAATACATGCTTTTCGCGCCGTTATAAGAGAAAAAGTTTTGACGCGTATCAGAGGAACACTTGTAAAACCGATGTGTTGTGATTTAGCTCGTTTCGGTGTAAAACAACTTGTTTCGTAGTATTAAGCAAGAATACATGCTTTTCGCGCAGTTATAAGAGAAAAAGTTTTGACGCGTATTAGAGGAACACTTGTAAAACATTTTTTTTGTGATTTAGCTCGTTTTGGTCTAAAACAGCTTGTTTCGCTGTATTAAGCAAGAATACATGCTTTTCGCGCAGTTATAAGAGAAAAAGTTTTGACGCGTGTCACAGGGACACTTGTAAAACCGATGTGTTCAGATTTAGCTCGTTTCGGTCTAAAACAACTTGTTTCGTTGTATTAAGCACGAATACATGCTTTACGCGCAGTTATAGAAGAAAAAGTTTTGACGCCTATTAGAGAGACACTTGTAAAACCGATGTGTTATGATTTAGCTCGTTTCGGTCTAAAACAGCGTGTTTCGTTGTATTAAGCAAGAATACATGCTTTTCGCGAAGTTATAAGCGAGAAAGTTTTGACGAGTATCACGTGGATACTTGTAAAACCGATGTGTTCAGATTTAGCTCGTTTTGGTCTAAAACAGCTTGTTTCGTTGTATTAAGCAAGAATACATGCTTTACGCGCAGTTATAGAAGAAAAAGTTTTGACGCGTATCAGAGAGACACTTGTAAAACCGATGTGTTGTGATTTAGCTCGTTTCGGTCTAAAACAGCTTGTTTCGTTGTATTAAGCAAGAATACATGCTTTTCGCGCAGTTATAAGAGAAAAAGTTTTGACGAGTATCACGTGGATACTTGTAAAACCGAAGTGTTCAGATTTAGCTCGTTTCGGTCTAAAACAGCTTGTTTCGTTGTATTAAGCACGAATACATGCTTTTCGCGCAGTTATAAGAGAAAACTTTTTGACGAGTATCACGTGGAACACTTGTAATACCGATGTGTTGTGATTTAGCTCGTTTCGGTCTAAAACAGCTTGTTTCGCTGTATTAAGCAAGAATACATGCTCTTCGCGAAGTTATAAGAGAAAAAGTTTTGACGCGTATCAGAGGAACACTTGTAAAACCGATGTGTTGTGATTTAGCTCATTTCGGTCTAAAACAGCTTGTTTCGTTGTATTAAGCAAGAATACATGCTTTTCGCGCAGTTAAAAGAGAAAAAGTTTTGACGCCTGTCACAGGGACACTTGTAAAACCGATGTGTTCAGATTTAACTCTTTTCGGACTAAAACAGCTTGTTTCGTTGTATTAAGCACGAATACATGCTTTTCGCGCAGTTATAAGGGAAAAAGTTTTGACGCGTATCACATGGACACTTGGAAAACCGATGTGTTCAGATTTAGCTCTTTTTGGTCTAAAACAGCTTGTTTCGTTGTATTAAGCACGAATACATGCTTTTCGCGCAGTTATAAGAGAAAAAGTTTTGACGCGTATCAGAGGAACACTTGTAAAACCGATGTGTTGTGATTTGGCTCGTTTCGGTCTAAAACAGCTTGTTTCGTTGTATTAAGCAAGAATACATGCTTTTCGCGCAGTTATAAGAGAAAAAGTTTTGACGCGTATCAGAGGAACACTTGTAAAACCGATGTGTTCAGATTTAACTCTTTTCGGACTAAAACAGCTTGTTTCGTTGTATTAAGCACGAATACATGCTTTTCGCGCAGTTATAAGGGAAAAAGTTTTGACGCGTATCACATGGACACTTGGAAAACCGATGTGTTCAGATTTAGCTCGTTTTGGTCTAAAACAGCTTGTTTCGTTGTATTAAGCACGAATACATGCTTTTCGCGCAGTTATAAGAGAAAAAGTTTTGACGCGTATCAGAGGAACACTTGTAAAACCGATGTGTTGTGATTTAGCTCGTTTCGGTCTAAAACAGCTTGTTTCGTTGGACTAAGCAAGAATACATGCTTTTCGCGCAGTTATAAGCGAAAAAAGTTTTGACGCGTATCAGAGGAACACTTGTAAAACTGATGTGTTCAGATTTAGCTCGTTTCGGTCTAAAACAGCTTGTTCCGTTGTATTAAGCAAGAATACATGCTTTTCGCGCAGTTATAAGAGAAAAAGTTTTGACGCGTATTAGAGAGACACATGTAAAACCGATGTGTTGTGATTTA
This sequence comes from Amblyomma americanum, assembly GCF_052857255.1. Lineage (NCBI taxonomy): Eukaryota > Metazoa > Arthropoda > Arachnida > Ixodida > Ixodidae > Amblyomma > Amblyomma americanum. Next base: position 1,904,990 of record NW_027526488.1, on the reverse strand, counting down.
GCTCGTTTCGGTCTAAAACAGCTTGTTTCGTTGTATTAAGCAAGAATATATGCTTTTCGCGCAGTTATAAGAGAAAAAGTTTTGACGCGTATTAGAGAGACACTTGTAAAACCGATGTGTTGTGATTTAGCTCGTTTCGGTCTAAAACAGCTTGTTTCGTTGTATTAGGCAAGAATACATGCTTTTCGCGCAGTTATAAGAGAAAAAGTTTTGACGAGTATCACGTGGATACTTGTAAAACCGATGTGTTCAGATTTAGCTCGTTTTGGTCTAAAACAGCTTGTTTCGTTGTATTAAGCACGAATACATGCTTTTCGCGCAGTTATAAGAGAAAAAGTTTTGACGAGTATCACGTGGAACACTTGCAATACCGATGTGTTGTGATTTAGCTCGTTTCGGTCTAAAACAGCTTGATTCGCTGTATTAAGCACGAATATATGCTTTTCGCGCAGTTATAAGAGAAAAAGTTTTGACGCGTATTAGAGAGACACTTGTAAAACCGATGTGTTGTGATTTAGCTCGTTTCGGTCTAAAACAGCTTCTTTCGTTGTATTAAGCACGAATACATGCTTTTCGCGCAGTTATAAGGGAAAAAGTTTAGACGCGTATCAGAGGAACACTTGTAAAACCTTTGTGTTGTGATTTAGCTCGTTTCGGTCTAAAACAGCTTGTTTCGTTGTATTAAGCAAGAATACATGCTTTTCGCGCAGTTAAAAGAGAAAAAGTATTGACGAGTATCACGTGGATACTTGTAAAACCGATGTGTTCAGATTTAGCTCGTTTCGGTCTAAAACAGCTTGTTTCGTTGTATTAAGCAAGAATACATGCTTTTCGCGCAGTTATAAGAGAAAAAGTTTTGACGAGTATCACGTGGATACTTGTAAAACCGATGTGTTCAGATTTAGCTCGTTTCGGTCTAAAACAGCTTGTTTCGTTGTATTAAGCACGAATACATGCTTTTCGCGCAGTTATAAGAGAAAAATTTTTGACGAGTATCACGTGGAACACTTGTAATACCGATGTGTTGTGATTTAGCTCGTTTCGGTTTTAAACAGCTTGTTTCGCTGTATTAAGCAAGAATACATGCTTTTCGCGCAGTTATAAGAGAAAAAGTTTTGACGCGTATCAGAGGAACACTTGTAAAACCGATGTGTTCAGATTTAACTCTTTTCGGACTAAAACAGCTTGTTTCGTTGTATTAAGCACGAATACATGCTTTTCGCGCAGTTATAAGGGAAAAAGTTTAGACGCGTATCAGAGGAACACTTGTAAAACCTTTGTGTTGTGATTTAGCTCGTTTCGGTCTAAAACAGCTTGTTTCGTTGTATTAAGCACGAATACATGCTTTTCGCGCAGTTATAAGAGAAAAAGTTTTGACGAGTATCACGTGGAACACTTGTAATACCGATGTGTTGTGATTTGGCTCGTTTCGGTCTAAAACAGCTTGTTTCGTTGTATTAAGCAAGAATACATGCTTTTCGCGCAGTTATAAGAGAAAAAGTTTTGACGCGTATCAGAGGAACACTTGTAAAACCGATGTGTTCAGATTTAACTCTTTTCGGACTAAAACAGCTTGTTTCTTTGTATTAAGCACGAATACATGCTTTTCGCGCAGTTATAAGGGAAAAAGTTTTGACGAGTATCACGTGGAACACTTGTAATACCGATGTGTTGTGATTTGGCTCGTTTCGGTCTAAAACAGCTTGTTTCGTTGTATTAAGCAAGAATACATGCTTTTCGCGCAGTTATAAGAGAAAAAGTTTTGACGCGTATCAGAGGAACACTTGTAAAACCGATGTGTTCAGATTTAACTCTTTTCGGACTAAAACAGCTTGTTTCGTTGTATTAAGCACGAATACATGCTTTTCGCGCAGTTATAAGGGAAAAAGTTTTGACGCGTATCACATGGACACTTGGAAAACCGATGTGTTCAGATTTAGCTCGTTTTGGTCTAAAACAGCTTGTTTCGCTGTATTAAGCACGAATACCTGCTTTTCGCGCAGTTATAAGAGAAAAAGTTTACACGCGTATCAGAGGAACACTTGTAAAACCGATGTGTTGTGATTTAGCTCGTTTTGGTCTAAAACAGCTTGTTTCGCTGTATTAAGCAGGAAAACATGCTTTTCGCGCAGTTATAAGAGAAAAAGTTTTAAAGGCATGTCACAAGGACACTTGTAAAACCGATGTGTTCAGATTTACCTTGTTTCGGTCTAAAACAGCTTGTTTCGTTGGACTAAGCAAGAATACATGCTTTTCGCGCAGTTATAAGAGAAAAAAGTTTTGACGCGTATCAGAGGAACACTTGTAAAACCGATGTGTTCAGATTTAGCTCGTTTCGGTCTAAAACAGCTTGTTTCGTTGTATTAAGCAAGAATACATGCTTTTCGCGCAGTTATAAGAGAAAACGTTTTGACGCGTATTAGAGAGACACTTGTAAAACCGATGTGTTGTGATTTAGCTCGTTTCGGTCTAAAACAGCTTGTTTCGTTGTATTAAGCAAGAATACATGCTTTTCGCGCAGTTATAAGAGAAAAAGTTTTGACGGGTATTAGAGAGACACTTGTAAAACCGATGTGTTGTGATTTAGCTCGTTTCGGTCTAAAACAGCTTGTTTCGTTGTATTAAGCAAGAATACATGCTTTTCGCGCAGTTATAAGAGAAAAAGTTTTGACGAGTATCACGTGGAACACTTGTAATACCGATGTGTTGTGATTTAGCTCGTTTTGTTCTAAAACAGCTTGATTCGCTGTATTAAGCAAGAATACATGCTTTTCGCGCAGTTATAAAAGAAAAAGTTTTGACGCGTATCAGAGGAACACTTGTAAAACCGATGTGTTGTGATTTAGCTCATTTCGGTCTTAAACAGCTTGTTTCGCTGTATTAAGCAAGAATACATGCTTTTCGCGCAGTTATAGGAGAAAAAGTTTTGACGAGTATCACGTGGATACTTGTAAAACCGATGTGTTCAGATTTAGCTCGTTTCGGTCTAAAACAGCTTGTTTCGTTGTATTAAGCAAGAATACATGCTTTTCGCGCAGTTATAAGAGAAAAAGTTTTTACGCGTATTAGAGAGACACTTGTAAAACCGATGTGTTGTGATTTAGCTCGTTTCGGTCTAAAACAGCTTGATTCGCTGTATTAAGCAAGAATACATGCTTTTCGCGCCGTTATAAGAGAAAAAGTTTCGACGCGTATCAGAGGAACACTTGTAAAACCGATGTGTTGTGATTTAGCTCATTTCGGTCTAAAACAGCTTGTATCGCTGTATTAAGCAAGAATACATGCTTTTCGCGCAGTTATAAGAGAAAAAGTTTTGACGCTTATCAGAGGAACACTTGTAAAACCGATGTGTTGTGATTTAGCTCGTTTTGGTCTAAAACAGCTTGTTTCGCTGTATTAAGCAGGAATACATGCTTTTCGCGCAGTTATAAGAGAAAAAGTTTTAAAGGCATGTCACAAGGACACATGTAAAACCGATGCGTTCAGATTTAGCTCGTTTCGGTCTAAAACAGCTTGTTTCGTTGTATTAAGCACGAATACATGCTTTTCGCGCAGTTATAAGAGAAAACGTTTTGACGAGTATCACGTGGAACACTTGTAACCGATGTGTTGTGATTTAGCTTGTTTCGGTCTAAAACAACTTGTTTCGCTGTATTAAGCAAGAATACATGCTTTTCGCGCAGTTATAAGAGAAAAAGTTTTGACGCGTATCAGAGGAACACTTGTAAAACCGATGTGTTGTGATTTAGCTCATTTCGGTCTAAAACAGCTTGTTTCGTTGTATTAAGCAAGAATACATGCTTTTCGCGCAGTTATAAGAGAAAAAGTTTTGACGCGTGTCACAGGGGCACTTGTAAAACCGATGTGTTCAGATTTAGCTCGTTTCTGTCTAAAACAGCTTGTTTCGTTGTATTAAGCACGAATACATGCTTTTCGCGCAGTTATGAGAGAAAAAGTTTTGACGAGTATCACGTGGAACACTTGTAATACCGATGTGTTGTGATTTGGCTCGTTTCGGTCTAAAACAGCTTGTTTCGTTGTATTAAGCAAGAATACATGCTTTTCGCGCAGTTATAAGAGAAAAAGTTTTGACGCGTATCAGAGGAACACTTGTAAAACCGATGTGTTCAGATTTAACTCTTTTCGGACTAAAACAGCTTGTTTCGTTGTATTAAGCACGAATACATGCTTTTCGCGCAGTTATAAGGGAAAAAGTTTTGACGCGTATCACATGGACACTTGGAAAACCGATGTGTTCAGATTTAGCTCATTTTGGTCTAAAACAGCTTGTTTCGCTGTATTAAGCACGAATACATGCTTTTCGCGCAGTTATAAGAGAAAAAGTTTTGACGCGTATCAGAGGAACACTTGTAAAACCGATGTGTTGTGATTTAGCTCGTTTCGGTCTAAAACAGCTTGTTTCGTTGTATTAAGCAAGAATACATGCTTTTCGCGCAGTTATAAGAGAAAAAGTTTTGACGAGTATCACGTGGATACTTGTAAAACCGATGTGTTCAGATTTAGCTCGTTTCGGTCTAAAACAGCTTGTTTCGTTGTATTAAGCACGAATACATGCTTTTCGCGCAGTTAAAAGAGAAAAAGTTTTCACGAGTATCACGTGGAACACTTGTAATACCGATGTGTTGTGATTTAGCTCGTTTTGGTCTAAAACAGCTTGTTTCGCTGTATTAAGCAAGAATACATGCTTTTCGCGCCGTTATAAGAGAAAAAGTTTTGACGCGTATCAGAGGAACACTTGTAAAACCGATGTGTTGTGATTTAGCTCGTTTCGGTGTAAAACAACTTGTTTCGTAGTATTAAGCAAGAATACATGCTTTTCGCGCAGTTATAAGAGAAAAAGTTTTGACGCGTATTAGAGGAACACTTGTAAAACCTTTGTGTTGTGATTTAGCTCGTTTTGGTCTAAAACAGCTTGTTTCGCTGTATTAAGCAAGAATACATGCTTTTCGCGCAGTTATAAGAGAAAAAGTTTTGACGCGTGTCACAGGGACACTTGTAAAACCGATGTGTTCAGATTTAGCTCGTTTCGGTCTAAAACAACTTGTTTCGTTGTATTAAGCACGAATACATGCTTTACGCGCAGTTATAGAAGAAAAAGTTTTGACGCCTATTAGAGAGACACTTGTAAAACCGATGTGTTATGATTTAGCTCGTTTCGGTCTAAAACAGCTTGTTTCGTTGTATTAAGCAAGAATACATGCTTTTCGCGCAGTTATAAGCGAGAAAGTTTTGACGAGTATCACGTGGATACTTGTAAAACCGATGTGTTCAGATTTAGCTCGTTTTGGTCTAAAACAGCTTGTTTCGTTGTATTAAGCAAGAATACATGCTTTACGCGCAGTTATAGAAAAAAAAGTTTTGACGCGTATCAGAGAGACACTTGTAAAACCGATGTGTTGTGATTTAGCTCGTTTCGGTCTAAAACAGCTTGTTTCGTTGTAATAAGCAAGAATACATGCTTTTCGCGCAGTTATAAGAGAAAAAGTTTTGACGAGTATCACGTGGATACTTGTAAAACCGAAGTGTTCAGATTTAGCTCGTTTCGGTCTAAAACAGCTTGTTTCGTTGTATTAAGCACGAATACATGCTTTTCGCGCAGTTATAAGAGAAAACTTTTTGACGAGTATCACGTGGAACACTTGTAATACCGATGTGTTGTGATTTAGCTCGTTTCGGTCTAAAACAGCTTGTTTCGCTGTATTAAGCAAGAATACATGCTTTTCGCGAAGTTATAAGAGAAAAAGTTTTGACGCGTATCAGAGGAACACTTGTAAAACCGATGTGTTGTGATTTAGCTCATTTCGGTCTAAAACAGCTTGTTTCGTTGTATTAAGCAAGAATACATGCTTTTCGCGCAGTTAAAAGAGAAAAAGTTTTGACGCGTGTCACAGGGACACTTGTAAAACCGATGTGTTCAGATTTAGCTCGTTTCGGTCTAAAACAGCTTGTTTCGTTGTATTAAGCACGAATACATGCTTTTCGCGCAGTTATAAGAGAAAAAGTTTTGACGAGTATCACGTGGAACACTTGTAATACCGATGTGTTGTGATTTGGCTCGTTTCGGTCTAAAACAGCTTGTTTCGTTGTATTAAGCAAGAATACATGCTTTTCGCGCAGTTATAAGAGAAAAAGTTTTGACGCGTATCAGAGGAACACTTGTAAAACCGATGTGTTCAGATTTAACTCTTTTCGGACTAAAACAGCTTGTTTCGTTGTATTAAGCACGAATACATGCTTTTCGCGCAGTTATAAGGGAAAAAGTTTTGACGCGTATCACATGGACACTTGGAAAACCGATGTGTTCAGATTTAGCTCGTTTTGGTCTAAAACAGCTTGTTTCGTTGTATTAAGCACGAATACATGCTTTTCGCGCAGTTATAAGAGAAAAAGTTTTGACGCGTATCAGAGGAACACTTGTAAAACCGATGTGTTGTGATTTAGCTCGTTTCGGTCTAAAACAGCTTGTTCCGTTGTATTAAGCAAGAATACATGCTTTTCGCGCAGTTATAAGAGAAAAAGTTTTGACGCGTATTAGAGAGACACATGTAAAACCGATGTGTTGTGATTTAGCTCGTTTCGGTCTAAAACAGCTTGTTTCGTTGTATTAAGCAAGAATATATGCTTTTCGCGCAGTTATAAGAGAAAAAGTTTTGACGCGTATTAGAGAGACACTTGTAAAACCGATGTGTTGTGATTTAGCTCGTTTCGGTCTAAAACAGCTTGTTTCGTTGTATTAGGCAAGAATACATGCTTTTCGCGCAGTTATAAGAGAAAAAGTTTTGACGCGTATCAGAGGAACACTTGTAAAACCGATGTGTTCAGATTTACTCTTTTCGGACTAAAACAGCTTGTTTCTTTGTATTAAGCACGAATACATGCTTTTCGCGCAGTTATAAGGGAAAAAGTTTTGACGAGTATCACGTGGAACACTTGTAATACCGATGTGTTGTGATTTGGCTCGTTTCGGTCTAAAACAGCTTGTTTCGTTGTATTAAGCAAGAATACATGCTTTTCGCGCAGTTATAAGAGAAAAAGTTTTGACGCGTATCAGAGGAACACTTGTAAAACCGATGTGTTCAGATTTAACTCTTTTCGGACTAAAACAGCTTGTTTCGTTGTATTAAGCACGAATACATGCTTTTCGCGCAGTTATAAGGGAAAAAGTTTTGACGCGTATCACATGGACACTTGGAAAACCGATGTGTTCAGATTTAGCTCGTTTTGGTCTAAAACAGCTTGTTTCGCTGTATTAAGCACGAATACATGCTTTTCGCGCAGTTATAAGAGAAAAAGTTTACACGCGTATCAGAGGAACACTTGTAAAACCGATGTGTTGTGATTTAGCTCGTTTTGGTCTAAAACAGCTTGTTTCGCTGTATTAAGCAGGAATACATGCTTTTCGCGCAGTTATAAGAGAAAAAGTTTTAAAGGCATGTCACAAGGACACTTGTAAAACCGATGTGTTCAGATTTACCTTGTTTCGGTCTAAAACAGCTTGTTTCGTTGGACTAAGCAAGAATACATGCTTTTCGCGCAGTTATAAGAGAAAAAAGTTTTGACGCGTATCAGAGGAACACTTGTAAAACCGATGTGTTCAGATTTAGCTCGTTTCGGTCTAAAACAGCTTGTTTCGTTGTATTAAGCAAGAATACATGCTTTTCGCGCAGTTATAAGAGAAAACGTTTTGACGCGTATTAGAGAGACACTTGTAAAACCGATGTGTTGTGATTTAGCTCGTTTCGGTCTAAAACAGCTTGTTTCGTTGTATTAAGCAAGAATACATGCTTTTCGCGCAGTTATAAGAGAAAAAGTTTTGACGGGTATTAGAGAGACACTTGTAAAACCGATGTGTTGTGATTTAGCTCGTTTCGGTCTAAAACAGCTTGTTTCGTTGTATTAAGCAAGAATACATGCTTTTCGCGCAGTTATAAGAGAAAAAGTTTTGACGAGTATCACGTGGAACACTTGTAATACCGATGTGTTGTGATTTAGCTCGTTTTGTTCTAAAACAGCTTGATTCGCTGTATTAAGCAAGAATACATGCTTTTCGCGCAGTTATAAAAGAAAAAGTTTTGACGCGTATCAGAGGAACACTTGTAAAACCGATGTGTTGTGATTTAGCTCATTTCGGTCTTAAACAGCTTGTTTCGCTGTATTAAGCAAGAATACATGCTTTTCGCGCAGTTATAGGAGAAAAAGTTTTGACGAGTATCACGTGGATACTTGTAAAACCGATGTGTTCAGATTTAGCTCGTTTCGGTCTAAAACAGCTTGTTTCGTTGTATTAAGCAAGAATACATGCTTTTCGCGCAGTTATAAGAGAAAAAGTTTTTACGCGTATTAGAGAGACACTTGTAAAACCGATGTGTTGTGATTTAGCTCGTTTCGGTCTAAAACAGCTTGTTTCGCTGTATTAAGCAAGAATACATGCTTTCGCGCCGTTATAAGAGAAAAAGTTTCGACGCGTATCAGAGGAACACTTGTAAAACCGATGTGTTGTGATTTAGCTCATTTCGGTCTAAAACAGCTTGTATCGCTGTATTAAGCAAGAATACATGCTTTTCGCGCAGTTATAAGAGAAAAAGTTTTGACGCTTATCAGAGGAACACTTGTAAAACCGATGTGTTGTGATTTAGCTCGTTTTGGTCTAAAACAGCTTGTTTCGCTGTATTAAGCAGGAATACATGCTTTTCGCGCAGTTATAAGAGAAAAAGTTTTAAAGGCATGTCACAAGGACACATGTAAAACCGATGCGTTCAGATTTAGCTCGTTTCGGTCTAAAACAGCTTGTTTCGTTGTATTAAGCACGAATACATGCTTTTCGCGCAGTTATAAGAGAAAACGTTTTGACGAGTATCACGTGGAACACTTGTAACCGATGTGTTGTGATTTAGCTTGTTTCGGTCTAAAACAACTTGTTTCGCTGTATTAAGCAAGAATACATGCTTTTCGCGCAGTTATAAGAGAAAAAGTTTTGACGCGTATCAGAGGAACACTTGTAAAACCGATGTGTTGTGATTTAGCTCATTTCGGTCTAAAACAGCTTGTTTCGTTGTATTAAGCAAGAATACATGCTTTTCGCGCAGTTATAAGAGAAAAAGTTTTGACGCGTGTCACAGGGGCACTTGTAAAACCGATGTGTTCAGATTTAGCTCGTTTCTGTCTAAAACAGCTTGTTTCGTTGTATTAAGCACGAATACATGCTTTTCGCGCAGTTATGAGAGAAAAAGTTTTGACGAGTATCACGTGGAACACTTGTAATACCGATGTGTTGTGATTTGGCTCGTTTCGGTCTAAAACAGCTTGTTTCGTTGTATTAAGCAAGAATACATGCTTTTCGCGCAGTTATAAGAGAAAAAGTTTTGACGCGTATCAGAGGAACACTTGTAAAACCGATGTGTTCAGATTTAACTCTTTTCGGACTAAAACAGCTTGTTTCGTTGTATTAAGCACGAATACATGCTTTTCGCGCAGTTATAAGGGAAAAAGTTTTGACGCGTATCACATGGACACTTGGAAAACCGATGTGTTCAGATTTAGCTCATTTTGGTCTAAAACAGCTTGTTTCGCTGTATTAAGCACGAATACATGCTTTTCGCGCAGTTATAAGAGAAAAAGTTTTGACGCGTATCAGAGGAACACTTGTAAAACCGATGTGTTGTGATTTAGCTCGTTTCGGTCTAAAACAGCTTGTTTCGTTGTATTAAGCAAGAATACATGCTTTTCGCGCAGTTATAAGAGAAAAAGTTTTGACGAGTATCACGTGGATACTTGTAAAACCGATGTGTTCAGATTTAGCTCGTTTCGGTCTAAAACAGCTTGTTTCGTTGTATTAAGCACGAATACATGCTTTTCGCGCAGTTAAAAGAGAAAAAGTTTTCACGAGTATCACGTGGAACACTTGTAATACCGATGTGTTGTGATTTAGCTCGTTTTGGTCTAAAACAGCTTGTTTCGCTGTATTAAGCAAGAATACATGCTTTTCGCGCCGTTATAAGAGAAAAAGTTTTGACGCGTATCAGAGGAACACTTGTAAAACCGATGTGTTGTGATTTAGCTCGTTTCGGTGTAAAACAACTTGTTTCGTAGTATTAAGCAAGAATACATGCTTTTCGCGCAGTTATAAGAGAAAAAGTTTTGACGCGTATTAGAGGAACACTTGTAAAACCTTTGTGTTGTGATTTAGCTCGTTTTGGTCTAAAACAGCTTGTTTCGCTGTATTAAGCAAGAATACATGCTTTTCGCGCAGTTATAAGAGAAAAAGTTTTGACGCGTGTCACAGGGACACTTGTAAAACCGATGTGTTCAGATTTAGCTCGTTTCGGTCTAAAACAACTTGTTTCGTTGTATTAAGCACGAATACATGCTTTACGCGCAGTTATAGAAGAAAAAGTTTTGACGCCTATTAGAGAGACACTTGTAAAACCGATGTGTTATGATTTAGCTCGTTTCGGTCTAAAACAGCTTGTTTCGTTGTATTAAGCAAGAATACATGCTTTTCGCGCAGTTATAAGCGAGAAAGTTTTGACGAGTATCACGTGGATACTTGTAAAACCGATGTGTTCAGATTTAGCTCGTTTTGGTCTAAAACAGCTTGTTTCGTTGTATTAAGCAAGAATACATGCTTTACGCGCAGTTATAGAAGAAAAAGTTTTGACGCGTATCAGAGAGACACTTGTAAAACCGATGTGTTGTGATTTAGCTCGTTTCGGTCTAAAACAGCTTGTTTCGTTGTATTAAGCAAGAATACATGCTTTTCGCGCAGTTATAAGAGAAAAAGTTTTGACGAGTATCACGTGGATACTTGTAAAACCGAAGTGTTCAGATTTAGCTCGTTTCGGTCTAAAACAGCTTGTTTCGTTGTATTAAGCACGAATACATGCTTTTCGCGCAGTTATAAGAGAAAACTTTTTGACGAGTATCACGTGGAACACTTGTAATACCGATGTGTTGTGATTTAGCTCGTTTCGGTCTAAAACAGCTTGTTTCGCTGTATTAAGCAAGAATACATGCTTTTCGCGAAGTTATAAGAGAAAAAGTTTTGACGCGTATCAGAGGAACACTTGTAAAACCGATGTGTTGTGATTTAGCTCATTTCGGTCTAAAACAGCTTGTTTCGTTGTATTAAGCAAGAATACATGCTTTTCGCGCAGTTAAAAGAGAAAAAGTTTTGACGCGTGTCACAGGGACACTTGTAAAACCGATGTGTTCAGATTTAGCTCGTTTCGGTCTAAAACAGCTTGTTTCGTTGTATTAAGCACGAATACATGCTTTTCGCGCAGTTATAAGAGAAAAAGTTTTGACGAGTATCACGTGGAACACTTGTAATACCGATGTGTTGTGATTTGGCTCGTTTCGGTCTAAAACAGCTTGTTTCGTTGTATTAAGCAAGAATACATGCTTTTCGCGCAGTTATAAGAGAAAAAGTTTTGACGCGTATCAGAGGAACACTTGTAAAACCGATGTGTTCAGATTTAACTCTTTTCGGACTAAAACAGCTTGTTTCGTTGTATTAAGCACGAATACATGCTTTTCGCGCAGTTATAAGGGAAAAAGTTTTGACGCGTATCACATGGACACTTGGAAAACCGATGTGTTCAGATTTAGCTCGTTTTGGTCTAAAACAGCTTGTTTCGTTGTATTAAGCACGAATACATGCTTTTCGCGCAGTTATAAGAGAAAAAGTTTTGACGCGTATCAGAGGAACACTTGTAAAACCGATGTGTTGTGATTTAGCTCGTTTCGGTCTAAAACAGCTTGTTTCGTTGGACTAAGCAAGAATACATGCTTTTCGCGCAGTTATAAGCGAAAAAAGTTTTGACGCGTATCAGAGGAACACTTGTAAAACTGATGTGTTCAGATTTAGCTCGTTTCGGTCTAAAACAGCTTGTTCCGTTGTATTAAGCAAGAATACATGCTTTTCGCGCAGTTATAAGAGAAAAAGTTTTGACGCGTATTAGAGAGACACATGTAAAACCGATGTGTTGTGATTTAGCTCGTTTCGGTCTAAAACAGCTTGTTTCGTTGTATTAAGCAAGAATATATGCTTTTCGCGCAGTTATAAGAGAAAAAGTTTTGACGCGTATTAGAGAGACACTTGTAAAACCGATGTGTTGTGATTTAGCTCGTTTCGGTCTAAAACAGCTTGTTTCGTTGTATTAGGCAAAAATACATGCTTTTCGCGCAGTTATAAGAGAAAAAGTATTGACGAGTATCACGTGGATACTTGTAAAACCGATGTGTTCAGATTTAGCTCGTTTCGGTCTAAAACAGCTTGTTTCGTTGTATTAAGCAAGAATACATGCTTTTCGCGCAGTTATAAGAGAAAAAGTTTTGACGAGTATCACGTGGATACTTGTAAAACCGATGTGTTCAGATTTAGCTCGTTTCGGTCTAAAACAGCTTGTTTCGTTGTATTAAGCACGAATACATGCTTTTCGCGCAGTTATAAGAGAAAAATTTTTGACGAGTATCACGTGGAACACTTGTAATACCGATGTGTTGTGATTTAGCTCGTTTCGGTTTTAAACAGCTTGTTTCGCTGTATTAAGCAAGAATACATGCTTTTCGCGCAGTTATAAGAGAAAAAGTTTTGACGCGTATCAGAGGAACACTTGTAAAACCGATGTGTTCAGATTTAACTCTTTTCGGACTAAAACAGCTTGTTTCGTTGTATTAAGCACGAATACGTGCTTTTCGCGCAGTTATAAGGGAAAAAGTTTAGACGCGTATCAGAGGAACACTTGTAAAACCTTTGTGTTGTGATTTAGCTCGTTTCGGTCTAAAACAGCTTGTTTCGTTGTATTAAGCACGAATACATGCTTTTCGCGCAGTTATAAGAGAAAAAGTTTTGACGAGTATCACGTGGAACACTTGTAATACCGATGTGTTGTGATTTGGCTCGTTTCGGTCTAAAACAGCTTGTTTCGTTGTATTAAGCAAGAATACATGCTTTTCGCGCAGTTATAAGAGAAAAAGTTTTGACGCGTATCAGAGGAACACTTGTAAAACCGATGTGTTCAGATTTAACTCTTTTCGGACTAAAACAGCTTGTTTCTTTGTATTAAGCACGAATACATGCTTTTCGCGCAGTTATAAGGGAAAAAGTTTTGACGAGTATCACGTGGAACACGTAATACCGATGTGTTCTGATTTGGCTCGTTTCGGTCTAAAACAGCTTGTTTCGTTGTATTAAGCAAGAATACATGCTTTTCGCGCAGTTATAAGAGAAAAAGTTTTGACGCGTATTAGAGGAACACTTGTAAAACCGATGTGTTCAGATTTAACTCTTTTCGGACTAAAACAGCTTGTTTCGTTGTATTAAGCACGAATACATGCTTTTCGCGCAGTTATAAGGGAAAAACTTTTGACGCGTATCACATGGACACTTGGAAAACCGATGTGTTCAGATTTAGCTCGTTTTGGTCTAAAACAGCTTGTTTCGCTGTATTAAGCACGAATACATGCTTTTCGCGCAGTTATAAGAGAAAAAGTTTTGACGCGTATCAGAGGAACACTTGTAAAACCGATGTGTTGTGATTTAGCTCGTTTCTGTCTAAAACAGCTTGTTTCGTTGGACTAAGCAAGAATACATGCTTTTCGCGCAGTTATAAGAGAAAAAAGTTTTGCGCGTATCAGAGGAACACTTGTAAAACCGATGTGTTCAGATTTAGCTCGTTTCGGTCTAAAACAGCTTGTTTCGTTGTATTAAGCAAGAATACATGCTTTTCGCGCAGTTATAAGAGAAAACGTTTTGACGCGTATTAGAGAGACACTTGTAAAACCGATGTGTTGTGATTTAGCTCGTTTCGGTCTAAAACAGCTTGTTTCGTTGTATTAAGCAAGAATACATGCTTTTCGCGCAGTTATAAGAGAAAAAGTTTTGACGAGTATCACGTGGATACTTGTAAAACCGATGTGTTCAGATTTAGCTCGTTTCGGTCTAAAACAGCTTGTTTCGTTGTATTAAGCACGAATACATGCTTTTCGCGCAGTTAAAAGAGAAAAAGTTTTCACGAGTATCACGTGGAACACTTGTAATACCGATGTGTTGTGATTTAGCTCGTTTCGGTCTAAAACAGCTTGTTTCGTTGTATTAAGCAAGAATACATGCTTTTCGCGCCGTTTTAAGAGAAAAAGTTTTGACGCGTATCAGAGGAACACTTGTAAAACCGATGTGTTGTGATTTAGCTCGTTTCGGTGTAAAACAACTTGTTTCGTAGTATTAAGCAAGAATACATGCTTTTCGCGCAGTTATAAGAGAAAAAGTTTTGACGCGTATTAGAGGAACACTTGTAAAACCTTTGTGTTGTGATTTAGCTCGTTTTGGTCTAAAACAGCTTGTTTCGCTGTATTAAGCAAGAATACATGCTTTTCGCGCAGTTATAAGAGAAAAAGTTTTGACGCGTGTCACAGGGACACTTGTAAAACCGGTGTTCAGATTTAGCTCGTTTCGGTCTAAAACAACTTGTTTCGTTGTATTAAGCACGAATACATGCTTTACGCGCAGTTATAGAAGAAAAAGTTTTGACGCCTATTAGAGAGACACTTGTAAAACCGATGTGTTATGATTTAGCTCGTTTCGGTCTAAAACAGCTTGTTTCGTTGTATTAAGCAAGAATACATGCTTTTCGCGCAGTTATAAGCGAGAAAGTTTTGACGAGTATCACGTGGATACTTGTAAAACCGATGTGTTCAGATTTAGCTCGTTTTGGTCTAAAACAGCTTGTTTCGTTGTATTAAGCAAGAATACATGCTTTACGCGCAGTTATAGAAGAAAAAGTTTTGACGCGTATCAGAGAGACACTTGTAAAACCGATGTGTTATGATTTAGCTCGTTTCGGTCTAAAACAGCTTGTTTCGTTGTATTAAGCAAGAATACATGCTTTTCGCGCAGTTATAAGAGAAAAAGTTTTGACGAGTATCACGTGGATACTTGTAAAACCGAAGTGTTCAGATTTAGCTCGTTTCGGTCTAAAACAGCTTGTTTCGTTGTATTAAGCACGAATACATGCTTTTCGCGCAGTTATAAGAGAAAACTTTTTGACGAGTATCACGTGGAACACTTGTAATACCGATGTGTTGTGATTTAGCTCGTTTCGGTCTAAAACAGCTTGTTTCGCTGTATTAAGCAAGAATACATGCTTTTCGCGAAGTTATAAGAGAAAAAGTTTTGACGCGTATCAGAGGAACACTTGTAAAACCGATGTGTTGTGATTTAGCTCATTTCGGTCTAAAACAGCTTGTTTCGTTGTATTAAGCAAGAATACATGCTTTTCGCGCAGTTAAAAGAGAAAAAGTTTTGACGCGTGTCACAGGGACACTTGTAAAACCGATGTGTTCAGATTTAGCTCGTTTCGGTCTAAAACAGCTTGTTTCGTTGTATTAAGCACGAATACATGCTTTTCGCGCAGTTATAAGAGAAAAAGTTTTGACGAGTATCACGTGGAACACTTGTAATACCGATGTGTTGTGATTTGGCTCGTTTCGGTCTAAAACAGCTTGTTTCGTTGTATTAAGCAAGAATACATGCTTTTCGCGCAGTTATAAGAGAAAAAGTTTTGACGCGTATCAGAGGAGCACTTGTAAAACCGATGTGTTCAGATTTAACTCTTTTCGGACTAAAACAGCTTGTTTCGTTGTATTAAGCACGAATACATGCTTTTCGCGCAGTTATAGGGGAAAAAGTTTTGACGCGTATCACATGGACACTTGGAAAACCGATGTGTTCAGATTTAGCTCGTTTTGGTCTAAAACAGCTTGTTTCGTTGTATTAAGCACGAATACATGCTTTTCGCGCAGTTATAAGAGAAAAAGTTTTGACGCGTATCAGAGGAACACTTGTAAAACCGATGTGTTGTGATTTAGCTCGTTTCGGTCTAAAACAGCTTGTTTCGTTGGACTAAGCAAGAATACATGCTTTTCGCGCAGTTATAAGCGAAAAAAGTTTTGACGCGTATCAGAGGAACACTTGTAAAACCGATGTGTTCAGATTTAGCTCGTTTCGGTCTAAAACAGCTTGTTCCGTTGTATTAAGCAAGAATACATGCTTTTCGCGCAGTTATAAGAGAAAAAGTTTTGACGCGTATTAGAGAGACACTTGTAAAACCGATGTGTTGTGATTTAGCTCGTTTCGGTCTAAAACAGCTTGTTTCGTTGTATTAGGCAAGAATACATGCTTTTCGCGCAGTTATAAGAGAAAAAGTTTTGACGAGTATCACGTGGATACTTGTAAAACCGATGTGTTCAGATTTAGCTCGTTTTGGTCTAAAACAGCTTGTTTCGTTGTATTAAGCACGAATACATGCTTTTCGCGCAGTTATAAGAGAAAAAGTTTTGACGAGTATCACGTGGAACACTTGCAATACCGATGTGTTGTGATTTAGCTCGTTTCGGTCTAAAACAGCTTGATTCGCTGTATTAAGCACGAATATATGCTTTTCGCGCAGTTATAAGAGAAAAAGTTTTGACGAGTATCACGTGGAACACTTGTAATACCGATGTGTTGTGATTTAGCTCGTTTCGGTTTAAAACAGCTTGTTTCGCTGTATTAAGCAAGAATACATGCTTTTCGCGCAGTTATAAGAGAAAAAGTTTTGACGCGTATCAGAGGAACACTTGTAAAACCGATGTGTTCAGATTTAACTCTTTTCGGACTAAAACAGCTTGTTTCGTTGTATTAAGCACGAATACATGCTTTTCGCGCAGTTATAAGGGAAAAAGTTTAGACGCGTATCAGAGGAACACTTGTAAAACCTTTGAGTTGTGATTTAGCTCGTTTCGGTCTAAAACAGCTTGTTTCGTTGTATTAAGCACGAATACATGCTTTTCGCGCAGTTATAAGAGAAAAAGTTTTGACGAGTATCACGTGGAACACTTGTAATACCGATGTGTTGTGATTTGGCTCGTTTCGGTCTAAAACAGCTTGTTTCGTTGTATTAAGCAAGAATACATGCTTTTCGCGCAGTTATAAGAGAAAAAGTTTTGACGCGTATCAGAGGAACACTTGTAAAACCGATGTGTTCAGATTTAACTTTTTTCGGACTAAAACAGCTTGTTTCGTTGTATTAAGCACGAATACATGCTTTTCGCGCAGTTATAAGGGAAAAAGTTTTGACGAGTATCACGTGGAACACTTGTAATACCGATGTGTTGTGATTTGGCTCGTTTCGGTCTAAAACAGCTTGTTTCGTTGTATTAAGCAAGAATACATGCTTTTCGCGCAGTTATAAGAGAAAAAGTTTTGACGCGTATCACATGGACACTTGGAAAACCGATGTGTTCAGATCTAGCTCGTTTTGGTCTAAAACAGCTTGTTTCGTTGTATTAAGCACGAATACATGCTTTTCGCGCAGTTATAAGAGAAAAAGTTTTGACGCGTATCAGAGGAACACTTGTAAAACCGATGTGTTGTGATTTAGCTCGTTTTGGTCTAAAACAGCTTGTTTCGCTGTATTAAGCAAGAATACATGCTTTTCGCGCATTTATAAGAGAAAAAGTTTTGACGCGTGTCACAGGGACACTTGTAAAACCGATGTGTTCAGATTTCGCTCGTTTCGGTCTAAAACAGCTTGTTTCGTTGTATTTAGCACGAATACATGTTTTTCGCGCAGTTATAGAAGAAAAAGTTTTGACGCGTATCAGAGAGACACTTGTAAAACCGATGTGTTGTGATTTAGCTCGTTTCGGTCTAAAACAGCTTGTTTCGTTGTATTAAGCAAGAATACATGCTTTTCGCGCAGTGATAAGAGAAAAAGCTTTAAAGGCGTGTCACAGGAACACTTGTAAAACCGATGTGTTCAGATTTACCTCGTTTCGGTCTAAAACAGCTTGTTTCGTTGGACTAAGCACGAATACATGCTTTTCGCGCAGCTATAAGAGAAAAAAGAGTTGACGCGTATCAGAGGAACACTTGTAAAAGCGATGTGTTGTGATTTAGCTCGTTTCGGTCTAAAACAGCTGGTTTCGCTGTATTAAGCAAGAATACATGCTTTTCGCGCAGTTATAAGAGAAAAAGCTTTAAAGGCGTGTCACAGGAACACTTGTAAAACCGATGTGTTCAGATTTACCTCGTTTCGGTCTAAAACAGCTTGTTTCGTTGTAATAAGCACGAATACATGCTTTTCGCGCAGTTATAAGAGAAAAAGTTTTGACGCGTATCAGAGGAACACTTGTAAAACCGATGTGTTGTGATTTAGCTCGTTTTGGTCTAAAACAGCTTGTTTCGCTGTATTAAGCAGGAATACATGCTTTTCGCGCAGTTATAAGAGAAAAAGTTTTAAAGGCATGTCACAAGGACACTTGTAAAACCGATGTGTTCAGATTTACCTTGTTTCGGTCTAAAACAGCTTGTTTCGTTGGACTAAGCAAGAATACATGCTTTTCGCGCAGTTATAAGAGAAAAAAGTTTTGACGCGTATCAGAGGAACACTTGTAAAACCGATGTGTTCAGATTTAGCTCGTTTCGGTCTAAAACAGCTTGTTTCGTTGTATTAAGCAAGAATACATGCTTTTCGCACAGTTATAAGAGAAAAAGTTTTGACGCGTATTAGAGAGACACTTGTAAAACCGATGTGTTGTGATTTAGCTCGTTTCGGTCTAAAACAGCTTGTTTCGTTGTATTAAGCAAGCATACATGCTTTTCGCGCAGTTATAAGAGAAAAAGTTTTGACGAGTATCACGTGGAACACTTGTAATACCGATGTGTTGTGATTTAGCTCGTTTTGGTCTAAAACAGCTTGATTCGCTGTATTAAGCAAGAATACATGCTTTTCGCGCAGTTATAAAAGAAAAAGTTTTGACGCGTATCAGAGGAACACTTGTAAAACCGATGTGTTGTGATTTAGCTCATTTCGGTCTAAAACAGCTTGTTTCGCTGTATTAAGCAAGAATACATGCTTTTCGCGCAGTTATAAGAGAAAAAGTTTTGACGAGTATCACGTGGATACTTGTAAAACCGATGTGTTCAGATTTAGCTCGTTTCGGTCTAAAACAGCTTGTTTCGTTGTATTAAGCAAGAATACATGCTTTTCGCGCAGTTATAAGAGAAAAAGTTTTGACGCGTATTAGAGAGACACTTGTAAAACCGATGTGTTGTGATTTAGCTCGTTTCGGTCTAAAACAGCTTGTTTCGCTGTATTAAGCAAGAATACATGCTTTTCGCGCCGTTATAAGAGAAAAAGTTTTGACGCGTATCAGAGGAACACTTGTAAAACCGATGTGTTGTGATTTAGCTCATTTCGGTCTAAAACAGCTTGTATCGCTGTATTAAGCAAGAATACATGCTTTTCGCGCAGTTATAAGAGAAAAAGTTTTGACGCGTATCAGAGGAACACTTGTAAAACCGATGTGTTGTGATTTAGCTCGTTTTGGTCTAAAACAGCTTTAAAACAGTTTTAAAGGCATGTCACAAGGACACATGTAAAACCGATGCTTTCAGATTTAGCTCGTTTCGGTCTAAAACAGCTTGTTTCGTTGTATTAAGCACGAATACATGCTTTTCGCGCAGTTATAAGAGAAAACGTTTTGACGAGTATCACGTGGAACACTTGTAATACAGATGTGTTGTGATTTAGCTTGTTTCGGTCTAAAACAACTTGTTTCGCTGTATTAAGCAAGAATACATGCTTTTCGCGCAGTTATAAGAGAAAAAGGTTTGACGCGTATCAGAGGAACACTTGTAAAACCGATGTGTTGTGATTTAGCTCATTTCGGTTTAAAACAGCTTGTTTCGTTGTATTAAGCAAGAATACATGCTTTTCGCGCAGTTATAAGAGAAAAAGTTTTGACGCGTGTCACAGGGGCACTTGTAAAACCGATGTGTTCAGATTTAGCTCGTTTCGGTCTAAAACAGCTTGTTTCGTTGTATTAAGCACGAATACATGCTTTTCGCGCAGTTATAAGAGAAAAAGTTTTGACGAGTATCACGTGGAACACTTGTAATACCGATGTGTTGTGATTTAGCTCGTTTCGGTTTAAAACAGCTTGTTTCGCTGTATTAAGCAAGAATACATGCTTTTCGCGCAGTTATAAGAGAAAAAGTTTTGACGCGTATCAGAGGAACACTTGTAAAACCGATGTGTTCAGATTTAACTCTTTTCGGACTAAAACAGCTTGTTTCGTTGTATTAAGCACGAATACATGCTTTTCGCGCAGTTATAAGGGAAAAAGTTTAGACGCGTATCAGAGGAACACTTGTAAAACCTTTGTGTTGTGATTTAGCTCGTTTCGGTCTAAAACAGCTTGTTTCGTTGTATTAAGCACGAATACATGCTTTTCGCGCAGTTATAAGAGAAAAAGTTTTGACGAGTATCACGTGGAACACTTGTAATACCGATGTGTTGTGATCTGGCTCGTTTCGGTCTAAAACAGCTTGTTTCGTTGTATTAAGCAAGAATACATGCTTTTCGCGCAGTTATAAGAGAAAAAGTTTTGACGCGTATCAGAGGAACACTTGTAAAACCGATGTGTTCAGATTTAACTCTTTTCGGACTAAAACAGCTTGTTTCGTTGTATTAAGCACGAATACATGCTTTTCGCGCAGTTATAAGGGAAAAAGTTTTGACGAGTATCACGTGGAACACTTGTAATACCGATGTGTTGTGATTTAGCTCGTTTTGGTCTAAAACAGCTTGTTTCGCTGTATTAAGCAGGAATACATGCTTTTCGCGCAGTTATAAGAGAAAAAGTTTTAAAGGCATGTCACAAGGACACTTGTAAAACCGATGTGTTCAGATTTACCTTGTTTCGGTCTAAAACAGCTTGTTTCGTTGGACTAAGCAAGAATACATGCTTTTCGCGCAGTTATAAGAGAAAAAAGTTTTGACGCGTATCAGAGGAACACTTGTAAAACCGATGTGTTCAGATTTAGCTCGTTTCGGTCTAAAACAGCTTGTTTCGTTGTATTAAGCAAGAATACATGCTTTTCGCGCAGTTATAAGAGAAAAAGTTTTGACGCGTATTAGAGAGACATTTGTAAAACCGATGTGTTGTGATTTAGCTCGTTTCGGTCTAAAACAGCTTGTTTCGTTGTATTAAGCAAGAATACATGCTTTTCGCGCAGTTATAAGAGAAAAAGATTTGACGAGTATCACGTGGAACACTTGTAATACCGATGTGTTGTGATTTAGCTCGTTTTGGTCTAAAACAGCTTGATTCGCTGTATTAAGCAAGAATACATGCTTTTCGCGCAGTTATAAAAGAAAAAGTTTTGACGCGTATCAGAGGAACACTTGTAAAACCGATGTGTTGTGATTTAGCTCATTTCGGTCTAAAACAGCTTGTTTCGCTGTATTAAGCAAGAATACATGCTTTTCGCGCAGTTATAGGAGAAAAAGTTTTGACGAGTATCACGTGGATACTTGTAAAACCGATGTGTTCAGATTTAGCTCGTTTCGGTCTAAAACAGCTTGTTTCGTTGTATTAAGCAAGAATACATGCTTTTCGCGCAGTTATAAGAGAAAAAGTTTTTACGCGTATTAGAGAGACACTTGTAAAACCGATGTGTTGTGATTTAGCTCGTTTCGGTCTAAAACAGCTTGTTTCGCTGTATTAAGCAAGAATACATGCTTTTCGCGCCGTTATAAGAGAAAAAGTTTTGACGCGTATCAGAGGAACACTTGTAAAACCGATGTGTTGTGATTTAGCTCATTTCGGTCTAAAACAGCTTGTATCGCTGTATTAAGCAAGAATACATGCTTTTCGCGCAGTTATAAGAGAAAAAGTTTTGACGCGTATCAGAGGAACACTTGTAAAACCGATGTGTTGTGATTTAGCTCGTTTTGGTCTAAAACAGCTTGTTTCGCTGTATTAAGCAAGAATACATGCTTTTCGCGCATTTATAAGAGAAAAAGTTTTGACGCGTGTCACAGGGACACTTGTAAAACCGATGTGTTCAGATTTCGCTCGTTTCGGTCTAAAACAGCTTGTTTCGTTGTATTTAGCACGAATACATGTTTTTCGCGCAGTTATAGAAGAAAAAGTTTTGACGCGTATCAGAGAGACACTTGTAAAACCGATGTGTTGTGATTTAGCTCATTTCGGTCTAAAACAGCTTGTTTCGTTGTATTAAGCAAGAATACATGCTTTTCGCGCAGTGATAAGAGAAAAAGCTTTAAAGGCGTGTCACAGGAACACTTGTAAAACCGATGTGTTCAGATTTACCTCGTTTCGGTCTAAAACAGCTTGTTTCGTTGGACTAAGCACGAATACATGCTTTTCGCGCAGCTATAAGAGAAAAAAGAGTTGACGCGTATCAGAGGAACACTTGTAAAAGCGATGTGTTGTGATTTAGCTCGTTTCGGTCTAAAACAGCTTGTTTCGCTGTATTAAGCAAGAATACATGCTTTTCGCGCAGTTATAAGAGAAAAAGCTTTAAAGGCGTGTCACAGGAACACTTGTAAAACCGATGTGTTCAGATTTACCTCGTTTCGGTCTAAAACAGCTTGTTTCGTTGTAATAAGCACGAATACATGCTTTTCGCGCAGTTATAAGAGAAAAAGTTTTGACGCGTATCAGAGGAACACTTGTAAAACCGATGTGTTGTGATTTAGCTCGTTTTGGTCTAAAACAGCTTGTTTCGCTGTATTAAGCAGGAATACATGCTTTTCGCGCAGTTATAAGAGAAAAAGTTTTAAAGGCATGTCACAAGGACACTTGTAAAACCGATGTGTTCAGATTTACCTTGTTTCGGTCTAAAACAGCTTGTTTCGTTGGACTAAGCAAGAATACATGCTTTTCGCGCAGTTATAAGAGAAAAAAGTTTTGACGCGTATCAGAGGAACACTTGTAAAACCGATGTGTTCAGATTTAGCTCGTTTCGGTCTAGAACAGCTTGTTTCGTTGTATTAAGCAAGAATACATGCTTTTCGCGCAGTTATAAGAGAAAAAGTTTTGACGCGTATTAGAGAGACACTTGTAAAACCGATGTGTTGTGATTTAGCTCGTTTCGGTCTAAAACAGCTTGTTTCGTTGTATTAAGCAAGAATACATGCTTTTCGCGCAGTTATAAGAGAAAAAGTTTTGACGAGTATCACGTGGAACACTTGTAATACCGATGTGTTGTGATTTAGCTCGTTTTGGTCTAAAACAGCTTGATTCGCTGTATTAAGCAAGAATACATGCTTTTCGCGCAGTTATAAAAGAAAAAGTTTTGACGCGTATCAGAGGAACACTTGTAAAACCGATGTGTTGTGATTTAGCTCATTTCGGTCTAAAACAGCTTGTTTCGCTGTATTAAGCAAGAATACATGCTTTTCGCGCAGTTATAAGAGAAAAAGTTTTGACGAGTATCACGTGGATACTTGTAAAACCGATGTGTTCAGATTTAGCTCGTTTCGGTCTAAAACAGCTTGTTTCGTTGTATTAAGCAAGAATACATGCTTTTCGCGCAGTTATAAGAGAAAAAGTTTTGACGCGTATTAGAGAGACACTTGTAAAACCGATGTGTTGTGATTTAGCTCGTTTCGGTCTAAAACAGCTTGTTTCGCTGTATTAAGCAAGAATACATGCTTTTCGCGCCGTTATAAGAGAAAAAGTTTTGACGCGTATCAGAGGAACACTTGTAAAACCGATGTGTTGTGATTTAGCTCATTTCGGTCTAAAACAGCTTGTATCGCTGTATTAAGCAAGAATACATGCTTTTCGCGCAGTTATAAGAGAAAAAGTTTTGACGCGTATCAGAGGAACACTTGTAAAACCGATGTGTTGTGATTTAGCTCGTTTTGGTCTAAAACAGCTTTAAAACAGTTTTAAAGGCATGTCACAAGGACACATGTAAAACCGATGCTTTCAGATTTAGCTCGTTTCGGTCTAAAACAGCTTGTTTCGTTGTATTAAGCACGAATACATGCTTTTCGCGCAGTTATAAGAGAAAACGTTTTGACGAGTATCACGTGGAACACTTGTAATACAGATGTGTTGTGATTTAGCTTGTTTCGGTCTAAAACAACTTGTTTCGCTGTATTAAGCAAGAATACATGCTTTTCGCGCAGTTATAAGAGAAAAAGGTTTGACGCGTATCAGAGGAACACTTGTAAAACCGATGTGTTGTGATTTAGCTCATTTCGGTTTAAAACAGCTTGTTTCGTTGTATTAAGCAAGAATACATGCCTTTCGCGCAGTTATAAGAGAAAAAGTTTTGACGCGTGTCACAGGGGCACTTGTAAAACCGATGTGTTCAGATTTAGCTCGTTTCGGTCTAAAACAGCTTGTTTCGTTGTATTAAGCACGAATACATGCTTTTCGCGCAGTTATAAGAGAAAAAGTTTTGACGAGTATCACGTGGAACACTTGTAATACCGATGTGTTGTGATTTAGCTCGTTTCGGTTTAAAACAGCTTGTTTCGCTGTATTAAGCAAGAATACATGCTTTTCGCGCAGTTATAAGAGAAAAAGTTTTGACGCGTATCAGAGGAACACTTGTAAAACCGATGTGTTCAGATTTAACTCTTTTCGGACTAAAACAGCTTGTTTCGTTGTATTAAGCACGAATACATGCTTTTCGCGCAGTTATAAGGGAAAAAGTTTAGACGCGTATCAGAGGAACACTTGTAAAACCTTTGTGTTGTGATTTAGCTCGTTTCGGTCTAAAACAGCTTGTTTCGTTGTATTAAGCACGAATACATGCTTTTCGCGCAGTTATAAGAGAAAAAGTTTTGACGAGTATCACGTGGAACACTTGTAATACCGATGTGTTGTGATCTGGCTCGTTTCGGTCTAAAACAGCTTGTTTCGTTGTATTAAGCAAGAATACATGCTTTTCGCGCAGTTATAAGAGAAAAAGTTTTGACGCGTATCAGAGGAACACTTGTAAAACCGATGTGTTCAGATTTAACTCTTTTCGGACTAAAACAGCTTGTTTCGTTGTATTAAGCACGAATACATGCTTTTCGCGCAGTTATAAGGGAAAAAGTTTTGACGAGTATCACGTGGAACACTTGTAATACCGATGTGTTGTGATTTAGCTCGTTTTGGTCTAAAACAGCTTGTTTCGCTGTATTAAGCAGGAATACATGCTTTTCGCGCAGTTATAAGAGAAAAAGTTTTAAAGGCATGTCACAAGGACACTTGTAAAACCGATGTGTTCAGATTTACCTTGTTTCGGTCTAAAACAGCTTGTTTCGTTGGACTAAGCAAGAATACATGCTTTTCGCGCAGTTATAAGAGAAAAAAGTTTTGACGCGTATCAGAGGAACACTTGTAAAACCGATGTGTTCAGATTTAGCTCGTTTCGGTCTAAAACAGCTTGTTTCGTTGTATTAAGCAAGAATACATGCTTTTCGCGCAGTTATAAGAGAAAAAGTTTTGACGCCTATTAGAGAGACACTTGTAAAACCGATGTGTTGTGATTTAGCTCGTTTCGGTCTAAAACAGCTTGTTTCGTTGTATTAAGCAAGAATACATGCTTTTCGCGCAGTTATAAGAGAAAAAGATTTGACGAGTATCACGTGGAACACTTGTAATACCGGTGTTGTGATTTAGCTCGTTTTGGTCTAAAACAGCTTGATTCGCTGTATTAAGCAAGAATACATGCTTTTCGCGCAGTTATAAGAGAAAAAGTTTTGACGCGTATTAGAGAGACACTTGTAAAACCGATGTGTTGTGATTTAGCTCGTTTCGGTCTAAAACAGCTTGTTTCGTTGTATTAAGCAAGAATACATGCTTTTCGCGCAGTTATAAGAGAAAAAGTTTTGACGCGTATTAGAGAGACACTTGTAAAACCGATGTGTTGTGATTTAGCTCGTTTCGGTCTAAAACAGCTTGTTTCGCTGTATTAAGCAAGAATACATGCTTTTCGCGCCGTTATAAGAGAAAAAGTTTTGACGCGTATCAGAGGAACACTTGTAAAACCGATGTGTTGTGATTTAGCTCATTTCGGTCTAAAACAGCTTGTATCGCTGTATTAAGCAAGAATACATGCTTTTCGCGCAGTTATAAGAGAAAAAGTTTTGACGCGTATCAGAGGAACACTTGTAAAACCGATGTGTTGTGATTTAGCTCGTTTTGGTCTAAAACAGCTTTAAAACAGTTTTAAAGGCATGTCACAAGGACACATGTAAAACCGATGCTTTCAGATTTAGCTCGTTTCGGTCTAAAACAGCTTGTTTCGTTGTATTAAGCACGAATACATGCTTTTCGCGCAGTTATAAGAGAAAACGTTTTGACGAGTATCACGTGGAACACTTGTAATACAGATGTGTTGTGATTTAGCTTGTTTCGGTCTAAAACAACTTGTTTCGCTGTATTAAGCAAGAATACATGCTTTTCGCGCAGTTATAAGAGAAAAAGGTTTGACGCGTATCAGAGGAACACTTGTAAAACCGATGTGTTGTGATTTAGCTCATTTCGGTTTAAAACAGCTTGTTTCGTTGTATTAAGCAAGAATACATGCTTTTCGCGCAGTTATAAGAGAAAAAGTTTTGACGCGTGTCACAGGGGCACTTGTAAAACCGATGTGTTCAGATTTAGCTCGTTTCGGTCTAAAACAGCTTGTTTCGTTGTATTAAGCACGAATACATGCTTTTCGCGCAGTTATAAGAGAAAAAGTTTTGACGAGTATCACGTGGAACACTTGTAATACCGATGTGTTGTGATTTAGCTCGTTTCGGTTTAAAACAGCTTGTTTCGCTGTATTAAGCAAGAATACATGCTTTTCGCGCAGTTATAAGAGAAAAAGTTTTGACGCGTATCAGAGGAACACTTGTAAAACCGATGTGTTCAGATTTAACTCTTTTCGGACTAAAACAGCTTGTTTCGTTGTATTAAGCACGAATACATGCTTTTCGCGCAGTTATAAGGGAAAAAGTTTAGACGCGTATCAGAGGAACACTTGTAAAACCTTTGTGTTGTGATTTAGCTCGTTTCGGTCTAAAACAGCTTGTTTCGTTGTATTAAGCACGAATACATGCTTTTCGCGCAGTTATAAGAGAAAAAGTTTTGACGAGTATCACGTGGAACACTTGTAATACCGATGTGTTGTGATCTGGCTCGTTTCGGTCTAAAACAGCTTGTTTCGTTGTATTAAGCAAGAATACATGCTTTTCGCGCAGTTATAAGAGAAAAAGTTTTGACGCGTATCAGAGGAACACTTGTAAAACCGATGTGTTCAGATTTAACTCTTTTCGGACTAAAACAGCTTGTTTCGTTGTATTAAGCACGAATACATGCTTTTCGCGCAGTTATAAGGGAAAAAGTTTTGACGAGTATCACGTGGAACACTTGTAATACCGATGTGTT
This sequence comes from Amblyomma americanum, assembly GCF_052857255.1. Lineage (NCBI taxonomy): Eukaryota > Metazoa > Arthropoda > Arachnida > Ixodida > Ixodidae > Amblyomma > Amblyomma americanum. The sequence goes on along the minus strand of NW_027526488.1, from coordinate 1,877,735 downwards.
GTGATTTAGCTCGTTTTGGTCTAAAACAGCTTGTTTCGCTGTATTAAGCAGGAATACATGCTTTTCGCGCAGTTATAAGAGAAAAAGTTTTAAAGGCATGTCACAAGGACACTTGTAAAACCGATGTGTTCAGATTTACCTTGTTTCGGTCTAAAACAGCTTGTTTCGTTGGACTAAGCAAGAATACATGCTTTTCGCGCAGTTATAAGAGAAAAAAGTTTTGACGCGTATCAGAGGAACACTTGTAAAACCGATGTGTTCAGATTTAGCTCGTTTCGGTCTAAAACAGCTTGTTTCGTTGTATTAAGCAAGAATACATGCTTTTCGCGCAGTTATAAGAGAAAAAGTTTTGACGCCTATTAGAGAGACACTTGTAAAACCGATGTGTTGTGATTTAGCTCGTTTCGGTCTAAAACAGCTTGTTTCGTTGTATTAAGCAAGAATACATGCTTTTCGCGCAGTTATAAGAGAAAAAGATTTGACGAGTATCACGTGGAACACTTGTAATACCGGTGTTGTGATTTAGCTCGTTTTGGTCTAAAACAGCTTGATTCGCTGTATTAAGCAAGAATACATGCTTTTCGCGCAGTTATAAAAGAAAAAGTTTTGACGCGTATCAGAGGAACACTTGTAAAACCGATGTGTTGTGATTTAGCTCATTTCGGTCTAAAACAGCTTGTTTCGCTGTATTAAGCAAGAATACATGCTTTTCGCGCAGTTATAGGAGAAAAAGTTTTGACGAGTATCACGTGGATACTTGTAAAACCGATGTGTTCAGATTTAGCTCGTTTCGGTCTAAAACAGCTTGTTTCGTTGTATTAAGCAAGAATACATGCTTTTCGCGCAGTTATAAGAGAAAAAGTTTTTACGCGTATTAGAGAGACACTTGTAAAACCGATGTGTTGTGATTTAGCTCGTTTCGGTCTAAAACAGCTTGTTTCGCTGTATTAAGCAAGAATACATGCTTTTCGCGCCGTTATAAGAGAAAAAGTTTTGACGCGTATCAGAGGAACACTTGTAAAACCGATGTGTTGTGATTTAGCTCATTTCGGTCTAAAACAGCTTGTATCGCTGTATTAAGCAAGAATACATGCTTTTCGCGCAGTTATAAGAGAAAAAGTTTTGACGCGTATCAGAGGAACACTTGTAAAACCGATGTGTTGTGATTTAGCTCGTTTTGGTCTAAAACAGCTTGTTTCGCTGTATTAAGCAGGAATACATGCTTTTCGCGCAGTTATAAGAGAAAAAGTTTTAAAGGCATGTCACAAGGACACATGTAAAACCGATGCGTTCAGATTTAGCTCGTTTCGGTCTAAAACAGCTTGTTTCGTTGTATTAAGCACGAATACATGCTTTTCGCGCAGTTATAAGAGAAAACGTTTTGACGAGTATCACGTGGAACACTTGTAATACCGATGTGTTGTGATTTAGCTTGTTTCGGTCTAAAACAACTTGTTTCGCTGTATTAAGCAAGAATACATGCTTTTCGCGCAGTTATAAGAGAAAAAGTTTTGACGCGTATCAGAGGAACACTTGTAAAACCGATGTGTTGTGATTTAGCTCATTTCGGTCTAAAACAGCTTGTTTCGTTGTATTAAGCAAGAATACATGCTTTTCGCGCAGTTATAAGAGAAAAAGTTTTGACGCGTGTCACAGGGGCACTTGTAAAACCGATGTGTTCAGATTTAGCTCGTTTCGGTCTAAAACAGCTTGTTTCGTTGTATTAAGCACGAATACATGCTTTTCGCGCAGTTATAAGAGAAAAAGTTTTGACGAGTATCACGTGGAACACTTGTAATACCGATGTGTTGTGATTTAGCTCGTTTCGGTTTAAAACAGCTTGTTTCGCTGTATTAAGCAAGAATACATGCTTTTCGCGCAGTTATAAGAGAAAAAGTTTTGACGCGTATCAGAGGAACACTTGTAAAACCGATGTGTTCAGATTTAACTCTTTTCGGACTAAAACAGCTTGTTTCGTTGTATTAAGCACGAATACATGCTTTTCGCGCAGTTATAAGAGAAAAAGTTTAGACGCCTATCAAAGGAACACTTGTAAAACCTTTGTGTTGTGATTTAGCTCGTTTCGGTCTAAAACAGCTTGTTTCGTTGTATTAAGCACGAATACATGCTTTTCGCGCAGTTATAAGAGAAAAAGTTTTGACGAGTATCACGTGGAACACTTGTAATACCGATGTGTTGTGATTTGGCTCGTTTCGGTCTAAAACAGCTTGTTTCGTTTTATTAAGCAAGAATACATGCTTTTCGCGCAGCTATAAGAGAAAAAGTTTTGACGCGTATCAGAGGAACACTTGTAAAACCGATGTGTTCAGATTTAACTCTTTTCGGACTAAAACAGCTTGTTTCGTTGTATTAAGCACGAATACATGCTTTTCGCGCAGTTATAAGGGAAAAAGTTTTGACGAGTATCACGTGGAACACTTGTAATACCGATGTGTTGTGATTTGGCTCGTTTCGGTCTAAAACAGCTTGTTTCGATGTATTAAGCAAGAATACATGCTTTTCGCGCAGTTATAAGAGAAAAAGTTTTGACGCTTATCACATGGACACTTGGAAAACCGATGTGTTCAGATCTAGCTCGTTTTGGTCTAAAACAGCTTGTTTCGTTGTATTAAGCACGAACACATGCTTTTCGCGCAGTTATAAGAGAAAAAGTTTTGACGCGTATCAGAGGAACACTTGTAAAACCGATGTGTTGTGATTTAGCTCGTTTCGGTCTAAAACAGCTTGTTTCGCTGTATTAAGCAAGAATACATGCTTTTCGCGCATTTATAAGAGAAAAAGTTTTGACGCGTGTCACAGGGACACTTGTAAAACCGATGTGTTCAGATTTCGCTCGTTTCGGTCTAAAACAGCTTGTTTCGTTGTATTTAGCGCGAATACATGCTTTTCGCGCAGTTATAAGAGAAAAAGTTTAGACGCGTATCAGAGGAACACTTGTAAAACCGATGTGTTGTGATTTAGCTCGTTTCGGTCTAAAACAGCTTGTTTCGCTGTATTAGGCAAGAATACATGCTTTTCGCGCAGTTATAAGAGAAAAAGTTTTGACGCGTGTCACAGGGACACTTGTAAAACAGATGTGTTCAGATTTAGCTCGTTTCGGTCTAAAACAGCTTGTTTCGTTGTATTAGGCACGAATACATGCTTTACGCGCAGTTATAGAAGAAAAAGTTTTGACGCGTATCAGAGAGACACTTGTAAAACCGATGTGTTGTGATTTAGCTCGTTTCGGTCTAAAACAGCTTGTTTCGTTGTATTAAGCAAGAATACATGCTTTTCGCGCAGTGATAAGAGAAAAAGCTTTAAAGGCGTGTCACAGGAACACTTGTAAAACCGATGTGTTCAGATTTACCTCGTTTCGGTCTAAAACAGCTTGTTTCGTTGGACTAAGCACGAATACATGCTTTTCGCGCAGCTATAAGAGAAAAAAGAGTTGACGCGTATCAGAGGAACACTTGTAAAAGCGATGTGTTGTGATTTAGCTCGTTTCGGTCTAAAACAGCTTGTTTCGCTGTATTAAGCAAGAATACATGCTTTTCGCGCAGTTATAAGAGAAAAAGCTTTAAAGGCGTGTCACAGGAACACTTGTAAAACCGATGTGTTCAGATTTACCTCGTTTCGGTCTAAAACAGCTTGTTTCGTTGTAATAAGCACGAATACATGCTTTTCGCGCAGTTATAAGAGAAAAAGTTTTGACGCGTATCAGAGGAACACTTGTAAAACCGATGTGTTCAGATTTAGCTCGTTTCGGTCTAAAACAGCTTGTTTCGTTGTATTAAGCAAGAATACATGCTTTTCGCGCAGTTATAAGAGAAAAAGTTTTGACGCGTATTAGAGAGACACTTGTAAAACCGATGTGTTGTGATTTAGCTCGTTTCGGTCTAAAACAGCTTGTTTCGTTGTATTAAGCAAGAATACATGCTTTTCGCGCAGTTATAAGAGAAAAAGTTTTGACGAGTATCACGTGGAACACTTGTAATACCGATGTGTTGTGATTTAGCTCGTTTTGGTCTAAAACAGCTTGATTCGCTGTATTAAGCAAGAATACATGCTTTTCGCGCAGTTATAAAAGAAAAAGTTTTGACGCGTATCAGAGGAACACTTGTAAAACCGATGTGTTGTGATTTAGCTCATTTCGGTCTAAAACAGCTTGTTTCGCTGTATTAAGCAAGAATACATGCTTTTCGCGCAGTTATAAGAGAAAAAGTTTTGACGAGTATCACGTGGATACTTGTAAAACCGATGTGTTCAGATTTAGCTCGTTTCGGTCTAAAACAGCTTGTTTCGTTGTATTAAGCAAGAATACATGCTTTTCGCGCAGTTATAAGAGAAAAAGTTTTGACGCGTATTAGAGAGACACTTGTAAAACCGATGTGTTGTGATTTAGCTCGTTTCGGTCTAAAACAGCTTGTTTCGCTGTATTAAGCAAGAATACATGCTTTTCGCGCCGTTATAAGAGAAAAAGTTTTGACGCGTATCAGAGGAACACTTGTAAAACCGATGTGTTGTGATTTAGCTCATTTCGGTCTTAAACAGCTTGTATCGCTGTATTAAGCAAGAATACATGCTTTTCGCGCAGTTATAAGAGAAAAAGTTTTGACGCGTATCAGAGGAACACTTGTAAAACCGATGTGTTGTGATTTAGCTCGTTTCGGTCTAAAACAGCTTGTTTCGTTGTATTAAGCACGAATACATGCTTTTCGCGCAGTTATAAGAGAAAACGTTTTGACGAGTATCACGTGGAACACTTGTAATACCGATGTGTTGTGATTTAGCTTGTTTCGGTCTAAAACAACTTGTTTCGCTGTATTAAGCAAGAATACATGCTTTTCGCGCAGTTATAAGAGAAAAAGTTTTGACGCGTATCAGAGGAACACTTGTAAAACCGATGTGTTGTGATTTAGCTCATTTCGGTCTAAAACAGCTTGTTTCGTTGTATTAAGCAAGAATACATGCTTTTCGCGCAGTTATAAGAGAAAAAGTTTTGACGCGTGTCACAGGGGCACTTGTAAAACCGATGTGTTCAGATTTAGCTCGTTTCGGTCTAAAACAGCTTGTTTCGTTGTATTAAGCACGAATACATGCTTTTCGCGCAGTTATAAGGGAAAAAGTTTTGACGCGTATCACATGGACACTTGGAAAACCGATGTGTTCAGATTTAGCTCGTTTTGGTCTAAAACAGCTTGTTTCGCTGTATTAAGCACGAATACATGCTTTTCGCGCAGTTATCAGAGAAAAAGTTTTGACGCGTATCAGAGGAACACTTGTAAAACCGATGTGTTGTGATTTAGCTCGTTTCGGTCTAAAACAGCTTGTTTCGCTGTATTAAGCAGAAATACATGCTTTTCGCGCAGTGATAAGAGAAAAAGCTTTAAAGGCGTGTCACAGGGACACTTGTAAAACCGATGTGTTCAGATTTACCTCGTTTCGGTCTAAAACAGCTTGTTTCTTTGGACTAAGCAAGAATACATGCTTTTCGCGCAGTTATAAGAGAAAAAAGTTTTGACGCGTATCAGAGGAAAACTTGTAAAACCGATGTGTTCAGATTTAGCTCGTTTCGGTCTAAAACAGCTTGTTTCGTTGTATTAAGCAAGAATACATGCTTTTCGCGCAGTTATAAGAGAAAAAGTTTTGACGCGTATTAGAGAGACACTTGTAAAACCGATGTGTTGTGATTTAGCTCGTTTCGGTCTAAAACAGCTTGTTTCGTTGTATTAAGCAAGAATACATGCTTTTCGCGCAGTTATAAGAGAAAAAGTTTTGACGAGTATCACGTGGATACTTGTAAAACCGATGTGTTCAGATTTAGCTCGTTTCGGTCTAAAACAGCTTGTTTCGTTGTATTAAGCACGAATACATGCTTTTCGCGCAGTTAAAAGAGAAAAAGTTTTCACGAGTATCACGTGGAACACTTGTAATACCGATGTGTTGTGATTTAGCTCGTTTCGGTCTAAAACAGCTTGTTTCGCTGTATTAAGCAAGAATACATGCTTTTCGCGCCGTTATAAGAGAAAAAGTTTTGACGCGTATCAGAGGAACACTTGTAAAACCGATGTGTTGTGATTTAGCTCGTTTCGGTGTAAAACAACTTGTTTCGTAGTATTAAGCAAGAATACATGCTTTTCGCGCAGTTATAAGAGAAAAAGTTTTGACGCGTATTAGAGGAACACTTGTAAAACCTTTGTGTTGTGATTTAGCTCGTTTTGGTCTAAAACAGCTTGTTTCGCTGTATTAAGCAAGAATACATGCTTTTCGCGCAGTTATAAGAGAAAAAGTTTTGACGCGTGTCACAGGGACACTTGTAAAACCGATGTGTTCAGATTTAGCTCGTTTCGGTCTAAAACAACTTGTTTCGTTGTATTAAGCACGAATACATGCTTTACGCGCAGTTATAGAAGAAAAAGTTTTGACGCCTATTAGAGAGACACTTGTAAAACCGATGTGTTATGATTTAGCTCGTTTCGGTCTAAAACAGCTTGTTTCGTTGTATTAAGCAAGAATACATGCTTTTCGCGCAGTTATAAGCGAGAAAGTTTTGACGAGTATCACGTGGATACTTGTAAAACCGATGTGTTCAGATTTAGCTCGTTTTGGTCTAAAACAGCTTGTTTCGTTGTATTAAGCAAGAATACATGCTTTACGCGCAGTTATAGAAGAAAAAGTTTTGACGCGTATCAGAGAGACACTTGTAAAACCGATGTGTTGTGATTTAGCTCGTTTCGGTCTAAAACAGCTTGTTTCGTTGTATTAAGCAAGAATACATGCTTTTCGCGCAGTTATAAGAGAAAAAGTTTTGACGAGTATCACGTGGATACTTGTAAAACCGAAGTGTTCAGATTTAGCTCGTTTCGGTCTAAAACAGCTTGTTTCGTTGTATTAAGCACGAATACATGCTTTTCGCGCAGTTATAAGAGAAAACTTTTTGACGAGTATCACGTGGAACACTTGTAATACCGATGTGTTGTGATTTAGCTCGTTTCGGTCTAAAACAGCTTGTTTCGCTGTATTAAGCAAGAATACATGCTTTTCGCGAAGTTATAAGAGAAAAAGTTTTGACGCGTATCAGAGGAACACTTGTAAAACCGATGTGTTGTGATTTAGCTCATTTCGGTCTAAAACAGCTTGTTTCGTAGTATTAAGCAAGAATACATGCTTTTCGCGCAGTTAAAAGAGAAAAAGTTTTGACGCGTGTCACAGGGACACTTGTAAAACCGATGTGTTCAGATTTAGCTCGTTTCGATCTAAAACAGCTTGTTTCGTTGTATTAAGCACGAATACATGCTTTTCGCGCAGTTATAAGAGAAAAAGTTTTGACGAGTATCACGTGGAACACTTGTAATACCGATGTGTTGTGATTTGGCTCGTTTCGGTCTAAAACAGCTTGTTTCGTTGTATTAAGCAAGAATACATGCTTTTCGCGCAGTTATAAGAGAAAAAGTTTTGACGCGTATCAGAGGAACACTTGTAAAACCGATGTGTTCAGATTTAACTCTTTTCGGACTAAAACAGCTTGTTTCGTTGTATTAAGCACGAATACATGCTTTTCGCGCAGTTATAAGGGAAAAAGTTTTGACGCGTATCACATGGACACTTGGAAAACCGATGTGTTCAGATTTAGCTCGTTTTGGTCTAAAACAGCTTGTTTCGTTGTATTAAGCACGAATACATGCTTTTCGCGCAGTTATAAGAGAAAAAGTTTTGACGCGTATCAGAGGAACACTTGTAAAACCGATGTGTTGTGATTTAGCTCATTTCGGTCTAAAACAGCTTGTTTCGCTGTATTAGGCAAGAATACATGCTTTTCGCGCAGTTATAAGAGAAAAAGTTTTGACGCGTATCAGAGGAACACTTGTAAAACCGATGTGTTGTGATTTAGCTCGTTTCGGTCTAAAACAGCTTGTTTCGCTGTATTAAGCAGAAATACATGCTTTTCGCGCAGTGATAAGAGAAAAAGCTTTAAAGGCGTGTCACAGGGACACTTGTAAAACCGATGTGTTCAGATTTACCTCGTTTCGGTCTAAAACAGCTTGTTTCGTTGGACTAAGCACGAATACATGCTTTTCGCGCAGCTATAAGAGAAAAAAGAGTTGACGCGTATCAGAGGAACTCTTGTAAAACCAATGTGTAGTGATTTAGCTCGTTTCGGTCTAAAACAGCTTGTTTCGCTGTATTAAGCAAGAATACATGCTTTTCGCGCAGTTATAAGAGAGAAAAATTTGACGCGTATGAGAGGAACACTTGTAAAACCGATGTGTTCTGATTTAGCTCGTTTTGATCTAAAACAGCTTGTTTCGCTGTATTAAGCAAGAATACATGCTTTTCGCGCAGTTATAAGAGAAAAAGTTTTGAGGCGTATTAGAGAGACACTTGTAAAACCGATGTTTTGTGATTTAGCTCTTTTCGGTCTAAAACAGCTTGTTTCGTTGTATTAAGCAAGAATACATGCTTTTCGCGCAGTTATAAGAGAAAAAGTTTTGACGAGTATCACGTGGATACTTGTAAAACCGATGTGTTCAGATTTAGCTCGTTTCGGTCTAAAACAGCTTGTTTCGTTGTATTAAGCACGAATACATGCTTTTCGCGCAGTTAGAAGAGAAAAAGTTTTGACGAGTATCACGTGGAACACTTGTAATACCGATGTGTTGTGATTTAGCTCGTTTCGGTCTAAAACAGCTTGATTTGCTGTATTAAGCAAGAATACATGCTTTTCGCGCAGTTATAAAAGAAAAAGTTTTGACGCGTATCAAAGGAACACTTGTAAAACCGATGTGTTGTGATTTAGCTCATTTCGGTCTAAAACAGCTTGTTTCGCTGTATTAAGCAAGAATACATGCTTTTCGCGCAGTTATAAGAGAAAAAGTTTTGACGAGTATCACGTAGATACTTGTAAAACCGATGTGTTCAGATTTAGCTCGTTTCGGTCTAAAACAGCTTGTTTCGTTGTATTAAGCAAGAATACATGCTTTTCGCGCAGTTATAAGAGAAAAAGTTTTGACGCGTATTAGAGAGACACTTGTAAAACCGATTTGTTGTGATTTAGCTCGTTTCGGTCTAAAACAGCTTGTTTCGTTGTATTAAGCAAGAATACATGCTTTTCGCGCAGTTATAAGAGAAAAAGTTTTGACGAGTATCACGTGGATACTTGTAAAACCCATGTGTTCAGATTTAGCTCGTTTCGGTCAAAAACAGCTTGTTTCGTTGTATTAAGCACGAATACATGCTTTTCGCGCAGTTAAAAGAGAAAAAGTTTTGACGAGTATCACGTGGAACACTTGTTATACCGATGTGTTCAGATTTAGCTCGGTTTGGTCTAAAACAGCTTGTTTCGCTGTATTAAGCACGAATACATGCTTTTCGCGCAGTTATAAGAGAAAAAGTTTTGACGCGTATCAGAGGAACACTTGTAAAACCGATGTGTTGTGATTTAGCTCGTTTCGGTCTAAAACAGCTTGTTTCGCTGTATTAAGCACGAATACATGCTTTTCGTGCAGTTATAAGAGAAAAAGTTTTGACGCGTATCAGAGGAACACTTGTAAAACCGATGTGTTGTGATTTAGCTCGTTTCGGTCTAAAACAGCTTGTTTCGCTGTATTAAGCAGAAATACATGCTTTTCGCGCAGTGATAAGAGAAAACGCTTTAAAGGCGTGTCACAGGGACACTTGTAAAACCGATGTGTTCAGATTTACCTAGTTTCGGTCTAAAACAGCTTGTTTCGTTGGACTAAGCACGAATACATGCTTTTCGCGCAGCTATAAGAGAAAAAAGAGTTGACGCGTATCAGAGGAACACTTGTAAAACCAATGTGTAGTGATTTAGCTCGTTTCGGTCTAAAACAGCTTGTTTCGCTGTATTAAGCAAGAATACATGCTTTTCGCGCAGTTATAAGAGAGAAAAATTTGACGCGTATGAGAGGAACACTTGTAAAACCGATGTGTTGTGATTTAGCTCGTTTTGGTCTAAAACAGCTTGTTTCGCTGTATTAAGCAAGAATACATGCTTTTCGCGCAGTTAAAAGAGAAAAAGTTTTGACGCGTGTCACAGGGACACTTGTAAAACCGATGTGTTCAGATTTAGCTCGTTTCGGTCTAAAACAGCTTGTTTCGTTGTATTAAGCACGAATACATGCTTTTCGCGCAGTTATAAGAGAAAAAGTTTTGACGAGTATCACGTGGAACACTTGTAATACCGATGTGTTGTGATTTGGCTCGTTTCGGTCTAAAACAGCTTGTTTCGTTGTATTAAGCAAGAATACATGCTTTTCGCGCAGTTATAGGAGAAAAAGTTTTGACGCGTATCAGAGGAACACTTGTAAAACCGATGTGTTCAGATTTAACTCTTTTCGGACTAAAACAGCTTGTTTCGTTGTATTAAGCACGAATACATGCTTTTCGCGCAGTTATAAGGGAAAAAGTTTTGACGCGTATCACATGGACACTTGGAAAACCGATGTGTTCAGATTTAGCTCGTTTTGGTCTAAAACAGCTTGTTTCGTTGTATTAAGCACGAATACATGCTTTTCGCGCAGTTATAAGAGAAAAAGTTTTGACGCGTATCAGAGGAACACTTGTAAAACCGATGTGTTGTGATTTAGCTCATTTCGGTCTAAAACAGCTTGTTTCGCTGTATTAGGCAAGAATACATGCTTTTCGCGCAGTTATAAGAGAAAAAGTTTTGACGCGTATCAGAGGAACACTTGTAAAACCGATGTGTTGTGATTTAGCTCGTTTCGGTCTAAAACAGCTTGTTTCGCTGTATTAAGCAGAAATACATGCTTTTCGCGCAGTGATAAGAGAAAAAGCTTTAAAGGCGTGTCACAGGGACACTTGTAAAACCGATGTGTTCAGATTTACCTCGTTTCGGTCTAAAACAGCTTGTTTCGTTGGACTAAGCACGAATACATGCTTTTCGCGCAGCTATAAGAGAAAAAACAGTTGACGCGTATCAGAGGAACTCTTGTAAAACCAATGTGTAGTGATTTAGCTCGTTTCGGTCTAAAACAGCTTGTTTCGCTGTATTAAGCAAGAATACATGCTTTTCGCGCAGTTATAAGAGAGAAAAATTTGACGCGTATGAGAGGAACACTTGTAAAACCGATGTGTTGTGATTTAGCTCGTTTTGATCTAAAACAGCTTGTTTCGCTGTATTAAGCAAGAATACATGCTTTTCGCGCAGTTATAAGAGAAAAAGTTTTGAGGCGTATTAGAGAGACACTTGTAAAACCGATGTTTTGTGATTTAGCTCTTTTCGGTCTAAAACAGCTTGTTTCGTTGTATTAAGCAAGAATACATGCTTTTCGCGCAGTTATAAGAGAAAAAGTTTTGACGAGTATCACGTGGATACTTGTAAAACCGATGTGTTCAGATTTAGCTCGTTTCGGTCTAAAACAGCTTGTTTCGTTGTATTAAGCACGAATACATGCTTTTCGCGCAGTTAGAAGAGAAAAAGTTTTGACGAGTATCACGTGGAACACTTGTAATACCGATGTGTTGTGATTTAGCTCGTTTCGGTCTAAAACAGCTTGATTTGCTGTATTAAGCAAGAATACATGCTTTTCGCGCAGTTATAAAAGAAAAAGTTTTGACGCGTATCAAAGGAACACTTGTAAAACCGATGTGTTGTGATTTAGCTCATTTCGGTCTAAAACAGCTTGTTTCGCTGTATTAAGCAAGAATACATGCTTTTCGCGCAGTTATAAGAGAAAAAGTTTTGACGAGTATCACGTAGATACTTGTAAAACCGATGTGTTCAGATTTAGCTCGTTTCGGTCTAAAACAGCTTGTTTCGTTGTATTAAGCAAGAATACATGCTTTTCGCGCAGTTATAAGAGAAAAATTTTGACGCGTATTAGAGAGACACTTGTAAAACCGATTTGTTGTGATTTAGCTCGTTTCGGTCTAAAACAGCTTGTTTCGTTGTATTAAGCAAGAATACATGCTTTTCGCGCAGTTATAAGAGAAAAAGTTTTGACGAGTATCACGTGGATACTTGTAAAACCCATGTGTTCAGATTTAGCTCGTTTCGGTCAAAAACAGCTTGTTTCGTTGTATTAAGCACGAATACATGCTTTTCGCGCAGTTAAAAGAGAAAAAGTTTTGACGAGTATCACGTGGAACACTTGTTATACCGATGTGTTCAGATTTAGCTCGGTTTGGTCTAAAACAGCTTGTTTCGCTGTATTAAGCACGAATACATGCTTTTCGCGCAGTTATAAGAGAAAAAGTTTTGACGCGTATAAGAGGAACACTTGTAAAACCGATGTGTTGTGATTTAGCTCGTTTCGGTCTAAAACAGCTTGTTTCGCTGTATTAAGCACGAATACATGCTTTTCGCGCAGTTATAAGAGAAAAAGTTTTGACGCGTATCAGAGGAACACTTGTAAAACCGATGTGTTGTGATTTAGCTCGTTTCGGTCTAAAACAGCTTGTTTCGCTGTATTAAGCAGAAATACATGCTTTTCGCGCAGTGATAAGAGAAAACGCTTTAAAGGCGTGTCACAGGGACACTTGTAAAACCGATGTGTTCAGATTTACCTCGTTTCCGTCTAAAACAGCTTGTTTCGTTGGACTAAGCACGAATACATGCTTTTCGCGCAGCTATAAGAGAAAAAAGAGTTGACGCGTATCAGAGGAACACTTGTAAAACCAATGTGTAGTGATTTAGCTCGTTTCGGTCTAAAACAGCTTGTTTCGCTGTATTAAGCAAGAATACATGCTTTTCGCGCAGTTATAAGAGAGAAAAATTTGACGCGTATGAGAGGAACACTTGTAAAACCGATGTGTTGTGATTTAGCTCGTTTTGGTCTAAAACAGCTTGTTTCGCTGTATTAAGCAAGAATACATGCTTTTCGCGCAGTTATAAGAGAAAAAGTTTTGACGCGTATTAGAGAGACACTTGTAAAACCGATGTGTTGTGATTTAGCTCGTTTCGGTCTAAAACAGCTTGTTTCGTTGTATTAAGCAAGAATACATGCTTTTCGCGCAGTTATAAGAGAAAAAGTTTTGACGAGTATCACGTGGATACTTGTAAAACCGATGTGTTCAGATTTAGCTCGTTTCGGTCTAAAACAGCTTGTTTCGTTGTATTAAGCACGAATACATGCTTTTCGCGCAGTTATAAGAGAAAAAGTTTTGACGAGTATCACGTGGAACACTTGTAATACCGATGTGTTGTGATTTAGCTCGTTTCGGTCTAAAACAGCTTGTTTCGCTGTATTAAGCAAGAATACATGCTTTTCGCGCAGTTATAAGAGAAAAAGTTTTGACGCGTATCAGAGGAACACTTGTAAAACCGATGTGTTGTGATTTAGCTCATTTCGGTCTAAAACAGCTTGTTTCGCTGTATTAAGCAAGAATAGATGCTTTTCGCGCAGTTATAAGAGAAAAAGTTTTGACGCGTATCAGAGGAACACTTGTAAAACCGATGTGTTGTGATTTAGCTCGTTTCAGTCTAAAACAGCTTGTTTCGCTGTATTAAGCAAGAATACATGCTTTTCGCGCCGTTATAAGAGAAAAAGTTTTGACGCTTATCAGAGGAACACTTGTAAAACCGATGTGTTCAGATTTAGCTCGTTTCGGTCTAAAACAGCTTGTTTTGTTGTATTAAGCACGAATACATGCTTTACGCGCAGTTATAGAAGAAAAAGTTTTGACGCGTATCAGGGAGACACTTGTAAAACCGATGTGTTGTGATTTAGCTCGTTTCGGTCTAAAACAGCTTGTTTCGTTGTATTAAGCAAGAATACATGCTTTTCGCGCAGTTATAAGAGAAAAAGTTTTGACGAGTATCACGTGGATACTTGTAATACCGATGTGTTGTGATTTAGCTCGTTTCGGTCTAAAACAGCTTGTTGCGCTGTAATAAGCAAGAATACATGCTTTTCGCGCAGTTATAAGAGAAAAAGTTTTGACGCGTATCAGAGGAACACTTGTAAAACCGATGTGTTGTGATTTAGCTCATTTCGGTCTACAACAGCTTGTTTCGTTGTATTAAGCAAGAATACATGCTTTTCGCGCAGTTATAAGAGAAAAAGTTTTGACGCGAGTCACAGGGACACTTGTAAAACCGATGTGCTCAGATTTAGCTCGTTTCGGTCTAAAACAGCTTGTTTCGTTGTATTAAGCCAGAATACATGCTTTTCGCGCAGTTATAAGAGAAAAAGTTTTGACGCGTATTAGAGAGACACTTGTAAAACCGATGTGTTGTGATTTAGCTCTTTTCGGTCTAAAACAGCTTGTTTCGTTGTATTAAGCAAGAATACATGCTTTTCGCGCAGTTATAAGAGAAAAAGTTTTGACGAGTATCACGTGGATACTTGTAAAACCGATGTGTTCAGATTTAGCTCGTTTCGGTCTAAAACAGCTTGTTTCGTTGTATTAAGCACGAATACATGCTTTTCGCGCAGTTAGAAGAGAAAAAGTTTTGACGAGTATCACGTGGAACACTTGTAATACCGATGTGTTGTGATTTAGCTCGTTTCGGTCTAAAACAGCTTGATTTGCTGTATTAAGCAAGAATACATGCTTTTCGCGCAGTTATAAAAGAAAAAGTTTTGACGCGTATCAAAGGAACACTTGTAAAACCGATGTGTTGTGATTTAGCTCATTTCGGTCTAAAACAGCTTGTTTCGTTGTATTAAGCAAGAATACATGCTTTTCGCGCAGTTATAAGAGAAAAAGTTTTGACGAGTATCACGTGGATACTTGTAAAACCGATGTGTTCAGATTTAGCTCGTTTCGGTCTAAAACAGCTTGTTTCGTTCTATTAAGCAAGAATACATGCTTTTCGCGCAGTTATAAGAGAAAAAGTTTTGACGCGTATTAGAGAGACACTTGTAAAACCGATTTGTTGTGATTTAGCTCGTTTCGGTCTAAAACAGCTTGTTTCGTTGTATTAAGCAAGAATACATGCTTTTCGCGCAGTTATAAGAGAAAAAGTTTTGACGAGTATCACGTGGATACTTGTAAAACCCATGTGTTCAGATTTAGCTCGTTTCGGTCAAAAACAGCTTGTTTCGTTGTATTAAGCACGAATACATGCTTTTCGCGCAGTTAAAAGAGAAAAAGTTTTGACGAGTATCACGTGGAACACTTGTAATACCGATGTGTTGTGATTTAGCTCGTTTCGGTCTAAAACAGCTTGTTTCGCTGTATTAAGCAAGAATACATGCTTTTCGCGTCGTTATAAGAGAAAAAGTTTTGACGCGTATCAGAGGAACACTTGTAAAACCGATGTGTTGTGATTTAGCTCATTTCGGTCTAAAACAGCTTGTTTCGCTGTATTAGGCAAGAATACATGCTTTTCGCGCAGTTATAAGAGAAAAAGTTTTGACGCGTATCAGAGGAACACTTGTAAAACCGATGTGTTGTGATTTAGCTCGTTTCGGTCTAAAACAGCTTGTTTCGCTGTATTAAGCAAGAATACATGCTTTTCGCGCAGTTATAAGAGAAAAAGTTTTGACGCGTATTAGAGGAACACTTGTAAAACCGATGTATTGTGATTTAGCTCGTTTTGGTTTAAAACAACTTGTTTCGCTGTATTAAGCAAGAATACATGCTTTTCGCGCAGTTATAAGAGAAAAAGTTTTGACGCGTATCAGAGGAACACTTGTAAAACCGATGTGTTCAGATTTAGCTCGTTTCGGTCTAAAACAGCTTGTTTCGTTGTATTAAGCATGAATACATGCTTTACGCGCAGTTATAGAAGAAAAAGTTTTGACGCGTATCAGAGACACTTGTAAAACCGATGTGTTGTGATTTAGTTCGTTTCGGTCTAAAACAGCTTGTTTCGTTGTATTAAGCAAGAATACATGCTTTTCGCGCAGTTATAAGAGAAAAAGTTTTGACGCGTATTAGAGACACTTGTAAAACCGATGTGTTGTGATTTAGCTCGTTTCGGTCTAAAACAGCTTGTTTCGTTGTATTAAGCAAGAATACATGCTTTTCGCGCAGTTATAAGAGAAAAAGTTTTGACGAGTATCACGTGGATACTTGTAAAACCGATGTGTTCAGATTTAGCTCGTTTCGGTCTAAAACAGCTTGTTTCGTTGTATTAAGCACGAATACATGCTTTTCGCGCAGTTATAAGAGAAAAAGTTTTGACGAGTATCACGTGGAACACTTGTAATACCGATGTGTTGTGATTTAGCTCGTTTCGGTCTAAAACAGCTTGTTTCGCTGTATTAAGCAAGAATACATGCTTTTCGCGCAGTTATAAGAGAAAAAGTTTTGACGCGTATCAGAGGAACACTTGTAAAACCGATGTGTTGTGATTTAGCTCATTTCGGTCTAAAACAGCTTGTTTCGCTGTATTAAGCAAGAATACATGCTTTTCGCGCAGTTATAAGAGAAAAAGTTTTGACGCGTATCAGAGGAACACTTGTAAAACCGATGTGTTGTGATTTAGCTCGTTTCGGTCTAAAACAGCTTGTTTCGCTGTATTAAGCAAGAATAGATGCTTTTCGCGCAGTTATAAGAGAAAAAGTTTTGACGCGTATCAGAGGAACACTTGTAAAACCGATGTGTTGTGATTTAGCTCGTTTCAGTCTAAAACAGCTTGTTTCGCTGTATTAAGCAAGAATACATGCTTTTCGCGCAGTTATAAGAGAAAAAGTTTTGACGCGTATCAGAGGAACACTTGTAAAACCGATGTGTTCAGATTTAGCTCGTTTCGGTCTAAAACAGCTTGTTTTGTTGTATTAAGCACGAATACATGCTTTACGCGCAGTTATAGAAGAAAAAGTTTTGACGCGTATCAGGGAGACACTTGTAAAACCGATGTGTTGTGATTTAGCTCGTTTCGGTCTAAAACAGCTTGTTTCGTTGTATTAAGCAAGAATACATGCTTTTCGCGCAGTTATAAGAGAAAAAGTTTTGACGAGTATCACGTGGATACTTGTAATACCGATGTGTTGTGATTTAGCTCGTTTCGGTCTAAAACAGCTTGTTGCGCTGTAATAAGCAAGAATACATGCTTTTCGCGCAGTTATAAGAGAAAAAGTTTTGACGCGTATCAGAGGAACACTTGTAAAACCGATGTGTTGTGATTTAGCTCATTTCGGTCTACAACAGCTTGTTTCGTTGTATTAAGCAAGAATACATGCTTTTCGCGCAGTTATAAGAGAAAAAGTTTTGACGCGTGTCACAGGGACACTTGTAAAACCGATGTGCTCAGATTTAGCTCGTTTCGGTCTAAAACAGCTTGTTTCGTTGTATTAAGCAAGAATACATGCTTTTCGCGCAGTTATAAGAGAAAAAGTTTTGACGCGTATTAGAGAGACACTTGTAAAACCGATGTGTTGTGATTTAGCTCTTTTCGATCTAAAACAGCTTGTTTCGTTGTATTAAGCAAGAATACATGCTTTTCGCGCAGTTATAAGAGAAAAAGTTTTGACGAGTATCACGTGGATACTTGTAAAACCGATGTGTTCAGATTTAGCTCGTTTCGGTCTAAAACAGCTTGTTTCGTTGTATTAAGCACGAATACATGCTTTTCGCGCAGTTATAAGAGAAAAAGTTTTGACGAGTATCACGTGGAACACTTGTAATACCGATGTGTTGTGATTTAGCTCGTTTCGGTCTAAAACAGCTTGATTCGCTGTATTAAGCAAGAATACATGCTTTTCGCGCAGTTATAAAAGAAAAAGTTTTGACGCGTATCAGAGGAACACTTGTAAAACCGATGTGTTGTGATTTAACTCATTTCGGTCTAAAACAGCTTGTTTCGCTGTATTAAGCAAGAATACATGCTTTTCGCGCAGTTATAAGAGAAAAAGTTTTGACGCGTATTAGAGAGACACTTGTAAAACCGATTTGTTGTGATTTAGCTCGTTTCGGTCTAAAACAGCTTGTTTCGTTGTATTAAGCAAGAATACATGCTTTTCGCGCAGTTATAAGAGAAAAAGTTTAGACGCGTATCAGAGGAATACTTGTAAAACCGATGTGTTCAGATTTAACTCGTTTCGGTCTAAAACAGCTTGTTTCGTTGTATTAGGCACGAATACATGCTTTTCGCGCAGTTATAAGAGAAAAAGTTTAGACGCGTATCAGAGGAACACTTGTAAAAGCGATGTGTTGTGATTTAGCTCGTTTCGGTCTAAAACAGCTTGTTTCGCTGTATTAAGCAAGAATACATGCTTTTCGCGCAGTTATAAGAGAAAAAATTTTGACGCGTATCAGAGGAACACTTGTAAAATCGATGTGTTGTGATTTAGATCGTTTTGGTCTAAAACAGCTTGTTTCGCTGTATTAAGTAGGAATACATGCTTTTCGCGCAGTTATAAGAGAAAAAGTTTTAAAGGCATGTCACAAGGACACTTGTAAAACCGTTGTGTTCAGATTTACCTTGTTTCGGTCTAAAACAGCTTGTTTCGTTGGACTAAGCAAGAATACATGCTTTTCGCGCAGTTATAAGAGAAAAAAGTTTTGACGCGTATCAGAGGAACACTTGTAATACTGATGTGTTCAGATTTAGCTCGTTTTGGTCTAAAACAGCTTGTTTCGTTGTATTAAGCAAGAATACATGCTTTTCGCGCAGTTATAAGAGAAAAAATTTTGACGCGTATTAGAGAGACACTTGTAAAACCGATGTGTTGTGATTTAGCTCCTTTCGGTCTAAAACAGCTTGTTTCGTTGTATTAAGCAAGAATACATGCTTTTCGCGCAGTTATAAGAGAAAAAGTTTTGACGCGTATTAGAGAGACACTTGTAAAACCGATGTGTTGTGATTTAGCTCGTTTCGGTCTAAAACAACTTGTTTCGTTGTCTTAGGCAAGAATACATGCTTTTCGCGCAGTTATAAGAGAAAAAGTTTTGACGAGTATCACGTGGATACTTGTAAAACCGATGTGTTCAGATTTAGCTCGTTTTGGTCTAAAACAGCTTGTTTCGTTGTATTAAGCACGAATACATGCTTTTCGCGCAGTTATCAGAGAAAAAGTTTTGACGCGTATCAGAGGAACACTTGTAAAAACGATGTGTTGTGATTTAGCTCGTTTCGGTCTAAAACAACTTGTTTCGTTGTATTAAGCACGAATACATGCTTTACGCGCAGTTATAGAAGAAAAAGTTTTGACGCGTATCAGAGAGACACTTGTAAAACCGATGTGTTGTGATTTAGCTCGTTTCGGTCTAAAACAGCTTGTTTCGTTGTATTAAGCAAGAATACATGCTTTTCGCGCAGTTATAAGAGAAAAAGTTTTGACGAGTATCACGTGGATACTTGTAAAACCGATGTGTTCAGATTTAGCTCGTTTCGGTCTAAAACAGCTTGTTTCGTTGTATTAAGCACGAATACATGCTTTTCGCGCAGTTAAAAGAGAAAAAGTTTTGACGAGTATCACGTGGAACACTTGTAATACCGATGTGTTGTGATTTAACTCGTTTCGGTCTAAAACAGCTTGTTTCGCTGTATTAAGCAAGAATACATGCTTTTCGCGCCGTTATAGGAGAAAAAGTTTTGACGCGTATCAGAGGAACACTTGTAAAACCGATGTGTTGTGATTTAGCTCGTTTCGGTGTAAAACAGCTTGTTTCGTAGTATTAAGCAAGAATACATGCTTTTCGCGCAGTTATAAGAGAAAAAGTTTTGACGCGTATTAGAGGAACACTTGTAAAACCTTTGTGTTGTGACTTAGCTCGTTTTGGTCTAAAACAGCTTGTTTCGCTGTATTAAGCAAGAATACATGCTTTTCGCGCAGTTATAAGAGAAAAAGTTTTGACGCGTGTCACAGGGACACTTGTAAAACCGATGTGTTCAGATTTAGATCGTTTCGGTCTAAAACAACTTGTTTCGTTGTATTAAGCACGAATACATGCTTTACGCGCAGTTATAGAAGAAAAAGTTTTGACGCCTATTAGAGAGACAGTTGTAAAACCGATGTGTTATGATTTAGCTCGTTTCGGTCTAAAACAGCTTGTTTCGTTGTATTAAGCAAGAATACATGCTTTTCGCGCAGTTATAAGAAAGAAAGTTTTGACGAGTATCACGTGGATACTTGTAAAACCGATGTGTTCAGATTTAGCTCGTTTTGGTCTAAAACAGCTTGTTTCGTTGTATTAAGCAAGAATACATGATTTACGCGCAGTTATAGAAGAAAAAGTTTTGACGCGTATCAGAGAGACACTTGTAAAACCTTTGTGTTGTGATTTAGCTCGTTTTGGTCTAAAACAGCTTGTTTCGCTGTATTAAGCAAGAATACATGCTTTTCGCGCAGTTATAAGAGAAAAAGTTTTGACGCGTGTCACAGGGACACTTGTAAAACCGATGTGTTCAGATTTAGATCGTTTCGGTCTAAAACAACTTGTTTCGTTGTATTAAGCACGAATACATGCTTTACGCGCAGTTATAGAAGAAAAAGTTTTTACGCCTATTAGAGAGACAGTTGTAAAACCGATGTGTTATGATTTAGCTCGTTTCGGTCTAAAACAGCTTGTTTCGTTGTATTAAGCAAGAATACATGCTTTTCGCGCAGTTATAAGAGAAAAAGTTTTGACGAGTATCACGTGGATACTTGTAAAACCGATGTGTTCAGATTTAGCTCGTTTTGGTCTAAAACATCTTGTTTCGTTGTATTAAGCACGAATACATGCTTTTCGCGCAGTTATAAGAGAAAAAGTTTTGACGCGTATCAGAGGAACACTTGTAAAACCGATGTGTTGTGATTTAGCTCGTTTCGGTCTAAAACAGCTTGTTTCGCTGTATTAAGCAAGAATACATGCTTTTCGCGCAGTTATAAGAGAAAAAGTTTTGACGCGTGTCACAGGGACACTTGTAAAACCGATGTGTTCAGATTTCGCTCGTTTCGGTCTAAAACAGCTTGTTTCGTTGTATTTAGCACGAATACATGCTTTTCGCGCAGTTATAAGAGAAAACGTTTAGACGCGTATCAGAGGAACACTTGTAAAACCGATGTGTTGTGATTTAGATCGTTTCGGTCTAAAACAGCTTGTTTCGCTGTATTAAGCAAGAATACATGCTTTTCGCGCAGTTATAAGAGAAAAAGTTTTGACGCGTGTCACAGGGACACTTGTAAAACCGATGTGTTCAGATTTAACTCGTTTCGGTCTAAAACAGCTTGTTTCGTTGGACTAAGCACGAATACATGCTTTTCGCGCAGCTATAAGAGAAAAAAGAGTTGACGCGTATCAGAGGAACACTTGTAAAAGCGATGTGTTGTGATTTAGCTCGTTTCGGTCTAAAACAGCTTGTTTCGCTGTATTAAGCAAGAATACATGCTTTTCGCGCAGTTATAAGAGAAAAAATTTTGACGCGTATCAGAGGAACACTTGTAAAATCGATGTGTTGTGATTTAGCTCGTTTTGGTCTAAAACAGCTTGTTTCGCTGTATTAAGCAGGAATACATGCTTTTCGCGCAGTTATAAGAGAAAAAGTTTTAAAGGCATGTCACAAGGACACTTGTAAAACCGTTGTGTTCAGATTTACCTTGTTTCGGTCTAAAACAGCTTGTTTCGTTGGACTAAGCAAGAATACATGCTTTTCGCGCAGTTATAAGAGAAAAAAGTTTTGACGCGTATCAGAGGAACACTTGTAATACCGATGTGTTCAGATTTAGCTCGTTTTGGTCTAAAACAGCTTGTTTCGTTGTATTAAGCAAGAATACATGCTTTTCGCGCAGTTATAAGAGAAAAAATTTTGACGCGTATTAGAGAGACACTTGTAAAACCGATGTGTTGTGATTTAGCTCGTTTCGGTCTAAAACAGCTTGTTTCGTTGTATTAAGCAAGAATACATGCTTTTCGCGCAGTTATAAGAGAAAAAGTTTTGACGCGTATTAGAGAGACACTTGTAAAACCGATGTGTTGTGATTTAGCTCGTTTCGGTCTAAAACAACTTGTTTCGTTGTCTTAGGCAAGAATACATGCTTTTCGCGCAGTTATAAGAGAAAAAGTTTTGACGAGTATCACGTGGATACTTGTAAAACCGATGTGTTCAGATTTAGCTCGTTTTGGTCTAAAACAGCTTGTTTCGTTGTATTAAGCACGAATACATGCTTTTCGCGCAGTTATCAGAGAAAAAGTTTTGACGCGTATCAGAGGAACACTTGTAAAAACGATGTGTTGTGATTTAGCTCGTTTCGGTCTAAAACAACTTGTTTCGTTGTATTAAGCACGAATACATGCTTTACGCGCAGTTATAGAAGAAAAAGTTTTGACGCGTATCAGAGAGACACTTGTAAAACCGATGTGTTGTGATTTAGCTCGTTTCGGTCTAAAACAGCTTGTTTCGTTGTATTAAGCAAGAATACATGCTTTTCGCGCAGTTATAAGAGAAAAAGTTTTGACGAGTATCACGTGGATACTTGTAAAAC
Organism: Amblyomma americanum; assembly: GCF_052857255.1. Lineage (NCBI taxonomy): Eukaryota > Metazoa > Arthropoda > Arachnida > Ixodida > Ixodidae > Amblyomma > Amblyomma americanum. The sequence continues at coordinate 1,855,392 of NW_027526488.1, read as the reverse complement.
CGATGTGTTCAGATTTAGCTCGTTTCGGTCTAAAACAGCTTGTTTCGTTGTATTAAGCACGAATACATGCTTTTCGCGCAGTTAAAAGAGAAAAAGTTTTGACGAGTATCACGTGGAACACTTGTAATACCGATGTGTTGTGATTTAACTCGTTTCGGTCTAAAACAGCTTGTTTCGCTGTATTAAGCAAGAATACATGCTTTTCGCGCCGTTATAGGAGAAAAAGTTTTGACGCGTATCAGAGGAACACTTGTAAAACCGATGTGTTGTGATTTAGCTCGTTTCGGTGTAAAACAGCTTGTTTCGTAGTATTAAGCAAGAATACATGCTTTTCGCGCAGTTATAAGAGAAAAAGTTTTGACGCGTATTAGAGGAACACTTGTAAAACCTTTGTGTTGTGACTTAGCTCGTTTTGGTCTAAAACAGCTTGTTTCGCTGTATTAAGCAAGAATACATGCTTTTCGCGCAGTTATAAGAGAAAAAGTTTTGACGCGTGTCACAGGGACACTTGTAAAACCGATGTGTTCAGATTTAGATCGTTTCGGTCTAAAACAACTTGTTTCGTTGTATTAAGCACGAATACATGCTTTACGCGCAGTTATAGAAGAAAAAGTTTTGACGCCTATTAGAGAGACAGTTGTAAAACCGATGTGTTATGATTTAGCTCGTTTCGGTCTAAAACAGCTTGTTTCGTTGTATTAAGCAAGAATACATGCTTTTCGCGCAGTTATAAGAAAGAAAGTTTTGACGAGTATCACGTGGATACTTGTAAAACCGATGTGTTCAGATTTAGCTCGTTTTGGTCTAAAACAGCTTGTTTCGTTGTATTAAGCAAGAATACATGATTTACGCGCAGTTATAGAAGAAAAAGTTTTGACGCGTATCAGAGAGACACTTGTAAAACCTTTGTGTTGTGATTTAGCTCGTTTTGGTCTAAAAGAGCTTGTTTCGCTGTATTAAGCAAGAATACATGCTTTTCGCGCAGTTATAAGAGAAAAAGTTTTGACGCGTGTCACAGGGACACTTGTAAAACCGATGTGTTCAGATTTAGATCGTTTCGGTCTAAAACAACTTGTTTCGTTGTATTAAGCACGAATACATGCTTTACGCGCAGTTATAGAAGAAAAAGTTTTTACGCCTATTAGAGAGACAGTTGTAAAACCGATGTGTTATGATTTAGCTCGTTTCGGTCTAAAACAGCTTGTTTCGTTGTATTAAGCAAGAATACATGCTTTTCGCGCAGTTATAAGAGAAAAAGTTTTGACGCGTATCACGTGGATACTTGTAAAACCGATGTGTTCAGGTTTAGCTCGTTTCGGTCTAAAACAGCTTGTTTCGTTGTATTAAGCAAGAATACATGCTTTTCGCGCAGTTATAAGAGAAAAAGTTTTGACGCGTATTAGAGAGACACTTGTAAAACCGATGTGTTGTGATTTAGCTCGTTTCGGTCTAAAACAGCTTGTTTCGTTGTATTAAGCAAGAATACATGCTTTTCGCGCAGTTATAAGAGAAAAAGTTTTGACGAGTATCACGTGGATACTTGTAAAACCGATGTGTTCAGATTTAGCTCGTTTTGGTCTAAAACATCTTGTTTCGTTGTATTAAGCACGAATACATGCTTTTCGCGCAGTTATAAGAGAAAAAGTTTTGACGCGTATCAGAGGAACACTTGTAAAACCGATGTGTTGTGATTTAGCTCGTTTCGGTCTAAAACAGCTTGTTTCGCTGTATTAAGCAAGAATACATGCTTTTCGCGCAGTTATAAGAGAAAAAGTTTTGACGCGTGTCACAGGGACACTTGTAAAACCGATGTGTTCAGATTTCGCTCGTTTCGGTCTAAAACAGCTTGTTTCGTTGTATTTAGCACGAATACACGCTTTTCGCGCAGTTATAAGAGAAAACGTTTAGACGCGTATCAGAGGAACACTTGTAAAACCGATGTGTTGTGATTTAGATCGTTTCGGTCTAAAACAGCTTGTTTCGCTGTATTAAGCAAGAATACATGCTTTTCGCGCAGTTATAAGAGAAAAAGTTTTGACGCGTGTCACAGGGACACTTGTAAAACCGATGTGTTCAGATTTAACTCGTTTCGGTCTAAAACAGCTTGTTTCGTTGGACTAAGCACGAATACATGCTTTTCGCGCAGCTATAAGAGAAAAAAGAGTTGACGCGTATCAGAGGAACACTTGTAAAAGCGATGTGTTGTGATTTAGCTCGTTTCGGTCTAAAACAGCTTGTTTCGCTGTATTAAGCAAGAATACATGCTTTTCGCGCAGTTATAAGAGAAAAAATTTTGACGCGTATCAGAGGAACACTTGTAAAATCGATGTGTTGTGATTTAGCTCGTTTTGGTCTAAAACAGCTTGTTTCGCTGTATTAAGCAGGAATACATGCTTTTCGCGCAGTTATAAGAGAAAAAGTTTTAAAGGCATGTCACAAGGACACTTGTAAAACCGTTGTGTTCAGATTTACCTTGTTTCGGTCTAAAACAGCTTGTTTCGTTGGACTAAGCAAGAATACATGCTTTTCGCGCAGTTATAAGAGAAAAAAGTTTTGACGCGTATCAGAGGAACACTTGTAATACCGATGTGTTCAGATTTAGCTCGTTTTGGTCTAAAACAGCTTGTTTCGTTGTATTAAGCAAGAATACATGCTTTTCGCGCAGTTATAAGAGAAAAAATTTTGACGCGTATTAGAGAGACACTTGTAAAACCGATGTGTTGTGATTTAGCTCGTTTCGGTCTAAAACAGCTTGTTTCGTTGTATTAAGCAAGAATACATGCTTTTCGCGCAGTTATAAGAGAAAAAGTTTTGACGCGTATTAGAGAGACACTTGTAAAACCGATGTGTTGTGATTTAGCTCGTTTCGGTCTAAAACAACTTGTTTCGTTGTCTTAGGCAAGAATACATGCTTTTCGCGCAGTTATAAGAGAAAAAGTTTTGACGAGTATCACGTGGATACTTGTAAAACCGATGTGTTCAGATTTAGCTCGTTTTGGTCTAAAACAGCTTGTTTCGTTGTATTAAGCACGAATACATGCTTTTCGCGCAGTTATCAGAGAAAAAGTTTTGACGCGTATCAGAGGAACACTTGTAAAAACGATGTGTTGTGATTTAGCTCGTTTCGGTCTAAAACAACTTGTTTCGTTGTATTAAGCACGAATACATGCTTTACGCGCAGTTATAGAAGAAAAAGTTTTGACGCGTATCAGAGAGACACTTGTAAAACCGATGTGTTGTGATTTAGCTCGTTTCGGTCTAAAACAGCTTGTTTCGTTGTATTAAGCAAGAATACATGCTTTTCGCGCAGTTATAAGAGAAAAAGTTTTGACGAGTATCACGTGGATACTTGTAAAACCGATGTGTTCAGATTTAGCTCGTTTCGGTCTAAAACAGCTTGTTTCGTTGTATTAAGCACGAATACATGCTTTTCGCGCAGTTAAAAGAGAAAAAGTTTTGACGAGTATCACGTGGAACACTTGTAATACCGATGTGTTGTGATTTAGCTCGTTTCGGTCTAAAACAGCTTGTTTCGCTGTATTAAGCAAGAATATTTGCTTTTCGCGCCGTTATAAGAGAAAAAGTTTTGACGCGTATCAGAGGAACACTTGTAAAACCGATGTGTTGTGATTTAGCTCGTTTCGGTGTAAAACAGCTTGTTTCGTAGTATTAAGCAAGAATACAAGCTTTTCGCGCAGTTATAAGAGAAAAAGTTTTGACGCGTATTAGAGGAACACTTGTAAAACCTTTGTGTTGTGATTTAGCTCGTTTTGGTCTAAAACAGCTTGTTTCGCTGTATTAAGCAAGAATACATGCTTTTCGCGCAGTTATAAGAGAAAAAGTTTTGACGCGTGTCACAGGGAGACTTGTAAAACCGATGTGTTCAGATTTAGATCGTTTCGGTCTAAAACAACTTGTTTCGTTGTATTAAGCACGAATAGATGCTTTACGCGCAGTTATAGAAGAAAAAGTTTTGACGCCTATTAGAGAGACAGTTGTAAAACCGATGTGTTATGATTTAGCTTGTTTCGGTCTAAAACAGCTTGTTTCGTTGTATTAAGCAAGAATACATGCTTTTCGCGCAGTTATAAGAAAGAAAGTTTTGACGAGTATCACGTGGATACTTGTAAAACCGATGTGTTCAGATTTAGCTCGTTTTGGTCTAAAACAGCTTGTTTCGTTGTATTAAGCAAGAATACATGCTTTTCGCGCAGTTATAAGAGAAAAAGTTTTGACGCGTATTAGAGGAACACTTGTAAAACCTTTGTGTTGTGATTTAGCTCGTTTTGGTCTAAAACAGCTTGTTTCGCTGTATTAAGCAAGAATACATGCTTTTCGCGCAGTTATAAGAGAAAAAGTTTTGACGCGTGTCACAGGGACACTTGTAAAACCGATGTGTTCAGATTTAGCTCGTTTCGGTCTAAAACAACTTGTTTCGTTGTATTAAGCACGAATACATGCTTTACGCGCAGTTATAGAAGAAAAAGTTTTGACGCCTATTAGAGAGACACTTGTAAAACCGATGTGTTATGATTTAGCTCGTTTCGGTCTAAAACAGCTTGTTTCGTTGTATTAAGCAAGAATACATGCTTTTCGTGCAGTTATAAGCGAGAAAGTTTTGACGAGTATCACGTGGATACTTGTAAAACCGATGTGTTCAGATTTAGCTCGTTTTGGTCTAAAACAGCTTGTTTCGTTGTATTAAGCAAGAATACATGCTTTACGCGCAGTTATAGAAGAAAAAGTTTTGACGCGTATCAGAGAGACACTTGTAAAACCGATGTGTTGTGATTTAGCTCGTTTCGGTCTAAAACAGCTTGTTTCGTTGTATTAAGCAAGAATACATGCTTTTCGCGCAGTTATAAGAGAAAAAGTTTTGACGAGTATCACGTGGATACTTGTAAAACCGAAGTGTTCAGATTTAGCTCGTTTCGGTCTAAAACAGCTTGTTTCGTTGTATTAAGCACGAATACATGCTTTTCGCGCAGTTATAAGAGAAAACTTTTTGACGAGTATCACGTGGAACACTTGTAATACCGATGTGTTGTGATTTAGCTCGTTTCGGTCTAAAACAGCTTGTTTCGCTGTATTAAGCAAGAATACATGCTTTTCGCGAAGTTATAAGAGAAAAAGTTTTGACGCGTATCAGAGGAACACTTGTAAAACCGATGTGTTGTGATTTAGCTCATTTCGGTCTAAAACAGCTTGTTTCGTAGTATTAAGCAAGAATACATGCTTTTCGCGCAGTTAAAAGAGAAAAAGTTTTGACGCGTGTCACAGGGACACTTGTAAAACCGATGTGTTCAGATTTAGCTCGTTTCGGTCTAAAACAGCTTGTTTCGTTGTATTAAGCACGAATACATGCTTTTCGCGCAGTTATAAGAGAAAAAGTTTTGACGAGTATCACGTGGAACACTTGTAATACCGATGTGTTGTGATTTGGCTCGTTTCGGTCTAAAACAGCTTGTTTCGTTGTATTAAGCAAGAATACATGCTTTTCGCGCAGTTATAAGAGAAAAAGTTTTGACGCGTATCAGAGGAACACTTGTAAAACCGATGTGTTCAGATTTAACTCTTTTCGGACTAAAACAGCTTGTTTCGTTGTATTAAGCACGAATACATGCTTTTCGCGCAGTTATAAGGGAAAAAGTTTTGACGCGTATCACATGGACACTTGGAAAACCGATGTGTTCAGATTTAGCTCGTTTTGGTCTAAAACAGCTTGTTTCGTTGTATTAAGCACGAATACATGCTTTTCGCGCAGTTATAAGAGAAAAAGTTTTGACGCGTATCAGAGGAACACTTGTAAAACCGATGTGTTGTGATTTAGCTCATTTCGGTCTAAAACAGCTTGTTTCGCTGTATTAGGCAAGAATACATGCTTTTCGCGCAGTTATAAGAGAAAAAGTTTTGACGCGTATCAGAGGAACACTTGTAAAACCGATGTGTTGTGATTTAGCTCGTTTCGGTCTAAAACAGCTTGTTTCGCTGTATTAAGCAGAAATACATGCTTTTCGCGCAGTGATAAGAGAAAAAGCTTTAAAGGCGTGTCACAGGGACACTTGTAAAACCGATGTGTTCAGATTTACCTCGTTTCGGTCTAAAACAGCTTGTTTCGTTGGACTAAGCACGAATACATGCTTTTCGCGCAGCTATAAGAGAAAAAAGAGTTGACGCGTATCAGAGGAACTCTTGTAAACCAATGTGTAGTGATTTAGCTCGTTTCGGTCTAAAACAGCTTGTTTCGCTGTATTAAGCAAGAATACATGCTTTTCGCGCAGTTATAAGAGAGAAAAATTTGACGCGTATGAGAGGAACACTTGTAAAACCGATGTGTTGTGATTTAGCTCGGTTTGATCTAAAACAGCTTGTTTCGCTGTATTAAGCAAGAATACATGCTTTTCGCGCAGTTATAAGAGAAAAAGTTTTGAGGCGTATTAGAGAGACACTTGTAAAACCGATGTTTTGTGATTTAGCTCTTTTCGGTCTAAAACAGCTTGTTTCGTTGTATTAAGCAAGAATACATGCTTTTCGCGCAGTTATAAGAGAAAAAGTTTTGACGAGTATCACGTGGATACTTGTAAAACCGATGTGTTCAGATTTAGCTCGTTTCGGTCTAAAACAGCTTGTTTCGTTGTATTAAGCACGAATACATGCTTTTCGCGCAGTTAGAAGAGAAAAAGTTTTGACGAGTATCACGTGGAACACTTGTAATACCGATGTGTTGTGATTTAGCTCGTTTCGGTCTAAAACAGCTTGATTTGCTGTATTAAGCAAGAATACATGCTTTTCGCGCAGTTATAAAAGAAAAAGTTTTGACGCGTATCAAAGGAACACTTGTAAAACCGATGTGTTGTGATTTAGCTCATTTCGGTCTAAAACAGCTTGTTTCGCTGTATTAAGCAAGAATACATGCTTTTCGCGCAGTTATAAGAGAAAAAGTTTTGACGAGTATCACGTAGATACTTGTAAAACCGATGTGTTCAGATTTAGCTCGTTTCGGTCTAAAACAGCTTGTTTCGTTGTATTAAGCAAGAATACATGCTTTTCGCGCAGTTATAAGAGAAAAAGTTTTGACGCGTATTAGAGAAACACTTGTAAAACCGATTTGTTGTGATTTAGCTCGTTTCGGTCTAAAACAGCTTGTTTCGTTGTATTAAGCAAGAATACATGCTTTTCGCGCAGTTATAAGAGAAAAAGTTTTGACGAGTATCACGTGGATACTTGTAAAACCCATGTGTTCAGATTTAGCTCGTTTCGGTCAAAAACAGCTTGTTTCGTTGTATTAAGCACGAATACATGCTTTTCGCGCAGTTAAAAGAGAAAAAGTTTTGACGAGTATCACGTGGAACACTTGTAATACCGATGTGTTCAGATTTAGCTCGGTTTGGTCTAAAACAGCTTGTTTCGCTGTATTAAGCACGAATACATGCTTTTCGCGCAGTTATAAGAGAAAAAGTTTTGACGCGTATCAGAGGAACACTTGTAAAACCGATGTGTTGTGATTTAGCTCGTTTCGGTCTAAAACAGCTTGTTTCGCTGTATTAAGCACGAATACATGCTTTTCGCGCAGTTATAAGAGAAAAAGTTTTGACGCGTATCAGAGGAACACTTGTAAAACCGATGTGTTGTGATTTAGCTCGTTTCGGTCTAAAACAGCTTGTTTCGCTGTATTAAGCAGAAATACATGCTTTTCGCGCAGTGATAAGAGAAAACGCTTTAAAGGCGTGTCACAGGGACACTTGTAAAACCGATGTGTTCAGATTTACCTCGTTTCGGTCTAAAACAGCTTGTTTCGTTGGACTAAGCACGAATACATGCTTTTCGCGCAGCTATAAGAGAAAAAAGAGTTGACGCGTATCAGAGGAACACTTGTAAAACCAATGTGTAGTGATTTAGCTCGTTTCGGTCTAAAACAGCTTGTTTCGCTGTATTAAGCAAGAATACATGCTTTTCGCGCAGTTATAAGAGAGAAAAATTTGACGCGTATGAGAGGAACACTTGTAAAACCGATGTGTTGTGATTTAGCTCGTTTTGGTCTAAAACAGCTTGTTTCGCTGTATTAAGCAAGAATACATGCTTTTCGCGCAGTTATAAGAGAAAAAGTTTTGACGCGTATTAGAGAGACACTTGTAAAACCGATGTGTTGTGATTTAGCTCGTTTCGGTCTAAAACAGCTTGTTTCGTTGTATTAAGCAAGAATACATGCTTTTCGCGCAGTTATAAGAGAAAAAGTTTTGACGAGTATCACGTGGATACTTGTAAAACCGATGTGTTCAGATTTAGCTCGTTTCGGTCTAAAACAGCTTGTTTCGTTGTATTAAGCACGAATACATGCTTTTCGCGCAGTTATAAGAGAAAAAGTTTTGACGAGTATCACGTGGAACACTTGTAATACCGATGTGTTGTGATTTAGCTCGTTTCGGTCTAAAACAGCTTGTTTCGCTGTATTAAGCAAGAATACATGCTTTTCGCGCAGTTATAAGAGAAAAAGTTTTGACGCGTATCAGAGGAACACTTGTAAAACCGATGTGTTGTGATTTAGCTCATTTCGGTCTAAAACAGCTTGTTTCGCTGTATTAAGCAAGAATAGATGCTTTTCGCGCAGTTATAAGAGAAAAAGTTTTGACGCGTATCAGAGGAACACTTGTAAAACCGATGTGTTGCGATTTAGCTCGTTTCAGTCTAAAACAGCTTGTTTCGCTGTATTAAGCAAGAATACATGCTTTTCGCGCAGTTATAAGAGAAAAAGTTTTGACGCGTATCAGAGGAACACTTGTAAAACCGATGTGTTCAGATTTAGCTCGTTTCGGTCTAAAACAGCTTGTTTTGTTGTATTAAGCACGAATACATGCTTTACGCGCAGTTATAGAAGAAAAAGTTTTGACGCGTATCAGGGAGACACTTGTAAAACCGATGTGTTGTGATTTAGCTCGTTTCGGTCTAAAACAGCTTGTTTCGTTGTATTAAGCAAGAATACATGCTTTTCGCGCAGTTATAAGAGAAAAAGTTTTGACGAGTATCACGTGGAACACTTGTAATACCGATGTGTTGTGATTTGGCTCGTTTCGGTCTAAAACAGCTTGTTTCGTTGTATTAAGCAAGAATACATGCTTTTCGCGCAGTTATAAGAGAAAAAGTTTTGACGCGTATCAGAGGAACACTTGTAAAACCGATGTGTTCAGATTTAACTCTTTTCGGACTAAAACAGCTTGTTTCGTTGTATTAAGCACGAATACATGCTTTTCGCGCAGTTATAAGGGAAAAAGTTTTGACGCGTATCACATGGACACTTGGAAAACCGATGTGTTCAGATTTAGCTCGTTTTGGTCTAAAACAGCTTGTTTCGTTGTATTAAGCACGAATACATGCTTTTCGCGCAGTTATAAGAGAAAAAGTTTTGACGCGTATCAGAGGAACACTTGTAAAACCGATGTGTTGTGATTTAGCTCATTTCGGTCTAAAACAGCTTGTTTCGCTGTATTAGGCAAGAATACATGCTTTTCGCGCAGTTATAAGAGAAAAAGTTTTGACGCGTATCAGAGGAACACTTGTAAAACCGATGTGTTGTGATTTAGCTCGTTTCGGTCTAAAACAGCTTGTTTCGCTGTATTAAGCAGAAATACATGCTTTTCGCGCAGTGATAAGAGAAAAAGCTTTAAAGGCGTGTCACAGGGACACTTGTAAAACCGATGTGTTCAGATTTACCTCGTTTCGGTCTAAAACAGCTTGTTTCGTTGGACTAAGCACGAATACATGCTTTTCGCGCAGCTATAAGAGAAAAAAGAGTTGACGCGTATCAGAGGAACTCTTGTAAAACCAATGTGTAGTGATTTAGCTCGTTTCGGTCTAAAACAGCTTGTTTCGCTGTATTAAGCAAGAATACATGCTTTTCGCGCAGTTATAAGAGAGAAAAATTTGACGCGTATGAGAGGAACACTTGTAAAACCGATGTGTTGTGATTTAGCTCGGTTTGATCTAAAACAGCTTGTTTCGCTGTATTAAGCAAGAATACATGCTTTTCGCGCAGTTATAAGAGAAAAAGTTTTGAGGCGTATTAGAGAGACACTTGTAAAACCGATGTTTTGTGATTTAGCTCTTTTCGGTCTAAAACAGCTTGTTTCGTTGTATTAAGCAAGAATACATGCTTTTCGCGCAGTTATAAGAGAAAAAGTTTTGACGAGTATCACGTGGATACTTGTAAAACCGATGTGTTCAGATTTAGCTCGTTTCGGTCTAAAACAGCTTGTTTCGTTGTATTAAGCACGAATACATGCTTTTCGCGCAGTTAGAAGAGAAAAAGTTTTGACGAGTATCACGTGGAACACTTGTAATACCGATGTGTTGTGATTTAGCTCGTTTCGGTCTAAAACAGCTTGATTTGCTGTATTAAGCAAGAATACATGCTTTTCGCGCAGTTATAAAAGAAAAAGTTTTGACGCGTATCAAAGGAACACTTGTAAAACCGATGTGTTGTGATTTAGCTCATTTCGGTCTAAAACAGCTTGTTTCGCTGTATTAAGCAAGAATACATGCTTTTCGCGCAGTTATAAGAGAAAAAGTTTTGACGAGTATCACGTAGATACTTGTAAAACCGATGTGTTCAGATTTAGCTCGTTTCGGTCTAAAACAGCTTGTTTCGTTGTATTAAGCAAGAATACATGCTTTTCGCGCAGTTATAAGAGAAAAAGTTTTGACGCGTATTAGAGAAACACTTGTAAAACCGATTTGTTGTGATTTAGCTCGTTTCGGTCTAAAACAGCTTGTTTCGTTGTATTAAGCAAGAATACATGCTTTTCGCGCAGTTATAAGAGAAAAAGTTTTGACGAGTATCACGTGGATACTTGTAAAACCCATGTGTTCAGATTTAGCTCGTTTCGGTCAAAAACAGCTTGTTTCGTTGTATTAAGCACGAATACATGCTTTTCGCGCAGTTAAAAGAGAAAAAGTTTTGACGAGTATCACGTGGAACACTTGTAATACCGATGTGTTCAGATTTAGCTCGGTTTGGTCTAAAACAGCTTGTTTCGCTGTATTAAGCACGAATACATGCTTTTCGCGCAGTTATAAGAGAAAAAGTTTTGACGCGTATCAGAGGAACACTTGTAAAACCGATGTGTTGTGATTTAGCTCGTTTCGGTCTAAAACAGCTTGTTTCGCTGTATTAAGCACGAATACATGCTTTTCGCGCAGTTATAAGAGAAAAAGTTTTGACGCGTATCAGAGGAACACTTGTAAAACCGATGTGTTGTGATTTAGCTCGTTTCGGTCTAAAACAGCTTGTTTCGCTGTATTAAGCAGAAATACATGCTTTTCGCGCAGTGATAAGAGAAAACGGTTTAAAGGCGTGTCACAGGGACACTTGTAAAACCGATGTGTTCAGATTTACCTCGTTTCGGTCTAAAACAGCTTGTTTCGTTGGACTAAGCACGAATACATGCTTTTCGCGCAGCTATAAGAGAAAAAAGAGTTGACGCGTATCAGAGGAACACTTGTAAAACCAATGTGTAGTGATTTAGCTCGTTTCGGTCTAAAACAGCTTGTTTCGCTGTATTAAGCAAGAATACATGCTTTTCGCGCAGTTATAAGAGAGAAAAATTTGACGCGTATGAGAGGAACACTTGTAAAACCGATGTGTTGTGATTTAGCTCGTTTTGGTCTAAAACAACTTGTTTCGCTGTATTAAGCAAGAATACATGCTTTTCGCGCAGTTATAAGAGAAAAAGTTTTGACGCGTATTAGAGAGACACTTGTAAAACCGATGTGTTGTGATTTAGCTCGTTTCGGTCTAAAACAGCTTGTTTCGTTGTATTAAGCAAGAATACATGCTTTTCGCGCAGTTATAAGAGAAAAAGTTTTGACGAGTATCACGTGGATACTTGTAAAACCGATGTGTTCAGATTTAGCTCGTTTCGGTCTAAAACAGCTTGTTTCGTTGTATTAAGCACGAATACATGCTTTTCGCGCAGTTATAAGAGAAAAAGTTTTGACGAGTATCACGTGGAACACTTGTAATACCGATGTGTTGTGATTTAGCTCGTTTCGGTCTAAAACAGCTTGTTTCGCTGTATTAAGCAAGAATACATGCTTTTCGCGCAGTTATAAGAGAAAAAGTTTTGACGCGTATCAGAGGAACACTTGTAAAACCGATGTGTTGTGATTTAGCTCATTTCGGTCTAAAACAGCTTGTTTCGCTGTATTAAGCAAGAATAGATGCTTTTCGCGCAGTTATAAGAGAAAAAGTTTTGACGCGTATCAGAGGAACACTTGTAAAACCGATGTGTTGCGATTTAGCTCGTTTCAGTCTAAAACAGCTTGTTTCGCTGTATTAAGCAAGAATACATGCTTTTCGCGCAGTTATAAGAGAAAAAGTTTTGACGCGTATCAGAGGAACACTTGTAAAACCGATGTGTTCAGATTTAGCTCGTTTCGGTCTAAAACAGCTTGTTTTGTTGTATTAAGCACGAATACATGCTTTACGCGCAGTTATAGAAGAAAAAGTTTTGACGCGTATCAGGGAGACACTTGTAAAACCGATGTGTTGTGATTTAGCTCGTTTCGGTCTAAAACAGCTTGTTTCGTTGTATTAAGCAAGAATACATGCTTTTCGCGCAGTTATAAGAGAAAAAGTTTTGACGAGTATCACGTGGATACTTGTAATACCGATGTGTTGTGATTTCGCTCGTTTCGGTCTAAAACAGCTTGTTGCGCTGTAATAAGCAAGAATACATGCTTTTCGCGCAGTTATAAGAGAAAAAGTTTTGACGCGTATCAGAGGAACACTTGTAAAACCGATGTGTTGTGATTTAGCTCATTTCGGTCTACAACAGCTTGTTTCGTTGTATTAAGCAAGAATACATGCTTTTCGCGCAGTTATAAGAGAAAAAGTTTTGACGCGTGTCACAGGGACACTTGTAAAACCGATGTGCTCAGATTTAGCTCGTTTCGGTCTAAAACAGCTTGTTTCGTTGTATTAAGCCAGAATACATGCTTTTCGCGCAGTTATAAGAGAAAAAGTTTTGACGCGTATTAGAGAGACACTTGTAAAACCGATGTGTTGTGATTTAGCTCTTTTCGGTCTAAAACAGCTTGTTTCGTTGTATTAAGCAAGAATACATGCTTTTCGCGCAGTTATAAGAGAAAAAGTTTTGACGAGTATCACGTGGATACTTGTAAAACCGATGTGTTCAGATTTAGCTCGTTTCGGTCTAAAACAGCTTGTTTCGTTGTATTAAGCACGAATACATGCTTTTCGCGCAGTTAGAAGAGAAAAAGTTTTGACGAGTATCACGTGGAACACTTGTAATACCGATGTGTTGTGATTTAGCTCGTTTCGGTCTAAAACAGCTTGATTTGCTGTATTAAGCAAGAATACATGCTTTTCGCGCAGTTATAAAAGAAAAAGTTTTGACGCGTATCAAAGGAACACTTGTAAAACCGATGTGTTGTGATTTAGCTCATTTCGGTCTAAAACAGCTTGTTTCGTTGTATTAAGCAAGAATACATGCTTTTCGCGCAGTTATAAGAGAAAAAGTTTTGACGAGTATCACGTGGATACTTGTAAAACCGATGTGTTCAGATTTAGCTCGTTTCGGTCTAAAACAGCTTGTTTCGTTGTATTAAGCAAGAATACATGCTTTTCGCGCAGTTATAAGAGAAAAAGTTTTGACGCGTATTAGAGAGACACTTGTAAAACCGATTTGTTGTGATTTAGCTCGTTTCGGTCTAAAACAGCTTGTTTCGTTGTATTAAGCAAGAATACATGCTTTTCGCGCAGTTATAAGAGAAAAAGTTTTGACGAGTATCACGTGGATACTTGTAAAACCCATGTGTTCAGATTTAGCTCGTTTCGGTCAAAAACAGCTTGTTTCGTTGTATTAAGCACGAATACATGCTTTTCGCGCAGTTAAAAGAGAAAAAGTTTTGACGAGTATCACGTGGAACACTTGTAATACCGATGTGTTGTGATTTAGCTCGTTTCGGTCTAAAACAGCTTGTTTCGCTGTATTAAGCAAGAATACATGCTTTTCGCGTCGTTATAAGAGAAAAAGTTTTGACGCGTATCAGAGGAACACTTGTAAAACCGATGTGTTGTGATTTAGCTCATTTCGGTCTAAAACAGCTTGTTTCGCTGTATTAGGCAAGAATACATGCTTTTCGCGCAGTTATAAGAGAAAAAGTTTTGACGCGTATCAGAGGAACACTTGTAAAACCGATGTGTTGTGATTTAGCTCGTTTCGGTCTAAAACAGCTTGTTTCGCTGTATTAAGCAAGAATACATGCTTTTCGCGCAGTTATAAGAGAAAAAGTTTTGACGCGTATTAGAGGAACACTTGTAAAACCGATGTATTGTGATTTAGCTCGTTTTGGTTTAAAACAACTTGTTTCGCTGTATTAAGCAAGAATACATGCTTTTCGCGCAGTTATAAGAGAAAAAGTTTTGACGCGTATCAGAGGAACACTTGTAAAACCGATGTGTTCAGATTTAGCTCGTTTCGGTCTAAAACAGCTTGTTTCGTTGTATTAAGCATGAATACATGCTTTACGCGCAGTTATAGAAGAAAAAGTTTTGACGCGTATCAGAGACACTTGTAAAACCGATGTGTTGTGATTTAGTTCGTTTCGGTCTAAAACAGCTTGTTTCGTTGTATTAAGCAAGAATACATGCTTTTCGCGCAGTTATAAGAGAAAAAGTTTTGACGCGTGTTAGAGACACTTGTAAAACCGATGTGTTGTGATTTAGCTCGTTTCGGTCTAAAACAGCTTGTTTCGTTGTATTAAGCAAGAATACATGCTTTTCGCGCAGTTATAAGAGAAAAAGTTTTGACGAGTATCACGTGGATACTTGTAAAACCGATGTGTTCAGATTTAGCTCGTTTCGGTCTAAAACAGCTTGTTTCGTTGTATTAAGCACGAATACATGCTTTTCGCGCAGTTATAAGAGAAAAAGTTTTGACGAGTATCACGTGGAACACTTGTAATACCGATGTGTTGTGATTTAGCTCGTTTCGGTCTAAAACAGCTTGTTTCGCTGTATTAAGCAAGAATACATGCTTTTCGCGCAGTTATAAGAGAAAAAGTTTTGACGCGTATCAGAGGAACACTTGTAAAACCGATGTGTTGTGATTTAGCTCATTTCGGTCTAAAACAGCTTGTTTCGCTGTATTAAGCAAGAATACATGCTTTTCGCGCAGTTATAAGAGAAAAAGTTTTGACGCGTATCAGAGGAACACTTGTAAAACCGATGTGTTGTGATTTAGCTCGTTTCGGTCTAAAACAGCTTGTTTCGCTGTATTAAGCAAGAATACATGCTTTTCGCGCAGTTATAAGAGAGAAAAATTTGACGCGTATGAGAGGAACACTTGTAAAACCGATGTGTTGTGATTTAGCTCGGTTTGATCTAAAACAGCTTGTTTCGCTGTATTAAGCAAGAATACATGCTTTTCGCGCAGTTATAAGAGAAAAAGTTTTGAGGCGTATTAGAGAGACACTTGTAAAACCGATGTTTTGTGATTTAGCTCTTTTCGGTCTAAAACAGCTTGTTTCGTTGTATTAAGCAAGAATACATGCTTTTCGCGCAGTTATAAGAGAAAAAGTTTTGACGAGTATCACGTGGATACTTGTAAAACCGATGTGTTCAGATTTAGCTCGTTTCGGTCTAAAACAGCTTGTTTCGTTGTATTAAGCACGAATACATGCTTTTCGCGCAGTTAGAAGAGAAAAAGTTTTGACGAGTATCACGTGGAACACTTGTAATACCGATGTGTTGTGATTTAGCTCGTTTCGGTCTAAAACAGCTTGATTTGCTGTATTAAGCAAGAATACATGCTTTTCGCGCAGTTATAAAAGAAAAAGTTTTGACGCGTATCAAAGGAACACTTGTAAAACCGATGTGTTGTGATTTAGCTCATTTCGGTCTAAAACAGCTTGTTTCGCTGTATTAAGCAAGAATACATGCTTTTCGCGCAGTTATAAGAGAAAAAGTTTTGACGAGTATCACGTAGATACTTGTAAAACCGATGTGTTCAGATTTAGCTCGTTTCGGTCTAAAACAGCTTGTTTCGTTGTATTAAGCAAGAATACATGCTTTTCGCGCAGTTATAAGAGAAAAAGTTTTGACGCGTATGAGAGGAACACTTGTAAAACCGATGTGTTGTGATTTAGCTCGTTTTGGTCTAAAACAGCTTGTTTCGCTGTATTAAGCAAGAATACATGCTTTTCGCGCAGTTATAAGAGAAAAAGTTTTGACGCGTATTAGAGAGACACTTGTAAAACCGATGTGTTGTGATTTAGCTCGTTTCGGTCTAAAACAGCTTGTTTCGTTGTATTAAGCAAGAATACATGCTTTTCGCGCAGTTATAAGAGAAAAAGTTTTGACGAGTATCACGTGGATACTTGTAAAACCGATGTGTTCAGATTTAGCTCGTTTCGGTCTAAAACAGCTTGTTTCGTTGTATTAAGCACGAATACATGCTTTTCGCGCAGTTATAAGAGAAAAAGTTTTGACGCGTATCAGAGGAACACTTGTAAAACCGATGTGTTGTGATTTAGCTCATTTCGGTCTAAAACAGCTTGTTTCGCTGTATTAGGCAAGAATACATGCTTTTCGCGCAGTTATAAGAGAAAAAGTTTTGACGCGTATCAGAGGAACACTTGTAAAACCGATGTGTTGTGATTTAGCTCGTTTCGGTCTAAAACAGCTTGTTTCGCTGTATTAAGCAGAAATACATGCTTTTCGCGCAGTGATAAGAGAAAAAGCTTTAAAGGCGTGTCACAGGGACACTTGTAAAACCGATGTGTTCAGATTTACCTCGTTTCGGTCTAAAACAGCTTGTTTCGTTGGACTAAGCACGAATACATGCTTTTCGCGCAGCTATAAGAGAAAAAAGAGTTGACGCGTATCAGAGGAACTCTTGTAAAACCAATGTGTAGTGATTTAGCTCGTTTCGGTCTAAAACAGCTTGTTTCGCTGTATTAAGCAAGAATACATGCTTTTCGCGCAGTTATAAGAGAGAAAAATTTGACGCGTATGAGAGGAACACTTGTAAAACCGATGTGTTGTGATTTAGCTCGTTTTGATCTAAAACAGCTTGTTTCGCTGTATTAAGCAAGAATACATGCTTTTCGCGCAGTTATAAGAGAAAAAGTTTTGAGGCGTATTAGAGAGACACTTGTAAAACCGATGTTTTGTGATTTAGCTCTTTTCGGTCTAAAACAGCTTGTTTCGTTGTATTAAGCAAGAATACATGCTTTTCGCGCAGTTATAAGAGAAAAAGTTTTGACGAGTATCACGTGGATACTTGTAAAACCGATGTGTTCAGATTTAGCTCGTTTCGGTCTAAAACAGCTTGTTTCGTTGTATTAAGCACGAATACATGCTTTTCGCGCAGTTAGAAGAGAAAAAGTTTTGACGAGTATCACGTGGAACACTTGTAATACCGATGTGTTGTGATTTAGCTCGTTTCGGTCTAAAACAGCTTGATTTGCTGTATTAAGCAAGAATACATGCTTTTCGCGCAGTTATAAAAGAAAAAGTTTTGACGCGTATCAAAGGAACACTTGTAAAACCGATGTGTTGTGATTTAGCTCATTTCGGTCTAAAACAGCTTGTTTCGCTGTATTAAGCAAGAATACATGCTTTTCGCGCAGTTATAAGAGAAAAAGTTTTGACGCGTATTAGAGAGACACTTGTAAAACCGATTTGTTGTGATTTAGCTCGTTTCGGTCTAAAACAGCTTGTTTCGTTGTATTAAGCAAGAATACATGCTTTTCGCGCAGTTATAAGAGAAAAAGTTTAGACGCGTATCAGAGGAATACTTGTAAAACCGATGTGTTGTGATTTACCTCGTTTCGGTCTAAAACAGCTTGTTTCGTTGTATTAAGCAAGAATACATGCTTTTCGCGCAGTTAGAAGAGAAAAAGTTTTGACGAGTATCACGTGGAACACTTGTAATACCGATGTGTTGTGATTTAGCTCGTTTCGGTCTAAAACAGCTTGATTTGCTGTATTAAGCAAGAATACATGCTTTTCGCGCAGTTATAAAAGAAAAAGTTTTGACGCGTATCAAAGGAACACTTGTAAAACCGATGTGTTGTGATTTAGCTCATTTCGGTCTAAAACAGCTTGTTTCGTTGTATTAAGCAAGAATACATGCTTTTCGCGCAGTTATAAGAGAAAAAGTTTTGACGAGTATCACGTGGATACTTGTAAAACCGATGTGTTCAGATTTAGCTCGTTTCGGTCTAAAACAGCTTGTTTCGTTGTATTAAGCAAGAATACATGCTTTTCGCGCAGTTATAAGAGAAAAAGTTTTGACGCGTATTAGAGAGACACTTGTAAAACCGATTTGTTGTGATTTAGCTCGTTTCGGTCTAAAACAGCTTGTTTCGTTGTATTAAGCAAGAATACATGCTTTTCGCGCAGTTATAAGAGAAAAAGTTTTGACGAGTATCACGTGGATACTTGTAAAACCCAAGTGTTCAGATTTAGCTCGTTTCGGTCAAAAACAGCTTGTTTCGTTGTATTAAGCACGAATACATGCTTTTCGCGCAGTTAAAAGAGAAAAAGTTTTGACGAGTATCACGTGGAGCACTTGTAATACCGATGTGTTGTGATTTAGCTCGTTTCGGTTTAAAACAGCTTGTTTCGCTGTATTAAGCAAGAATACATGCTTTTCGCGTCGTTATAAGAGAAAAAGTTTTGACGCGTATCAGAGGAACACTTGTAAAACCGATGTGTTGTGATTTAGCTCATTTCGGTCTAAAACAGCTTGTTTTTCGCTGTATTAGGCAAGAATACATGCTTTTCGCGCAGTTATAAGAGAAAAAGTTTTGACGCGTATCAGAGGAACACTTGTAAAACCGATGTGTTGTGATTTAGCTCGTTTCGGTCTAAAACAGCTTGTTTCGCTGTATTAAGCAAGAATACATGCTTTTCGCGCAGTTATAAGAGAAAAAGTTTTGACGCGTATTAGAGGAACACTTGTAAAACCGATGTATTGTGATTTAGCTCGTTTTGGTTTAAAACAACTTGTTTCGCTGTATTAAGCAAGAATACATGCTTTTCGCGCAGTTATAAGAGAAAAAGTTTTGACGCGTATCAGAGGAACACTTGTAAAACCGATGTGTTCAGATTTAGCTCGTTTCGGTCTAAAACAGCTTGTTTCGTTGTATTAAGCATGAATACATGCTTTACGCGCAGTTATAGAAGAAAAAGTTTTGACGCGTATCAGAGACACTTGTAAAACCGATGTGTTGTGATTTAGTTCGTTTCGGTCTAAAACAGCTTGTTTCGTTGTATTAAGCAAGAATACATGCTTTTCGCGCAGTTATAAGAGAAAAAGTTTTGACGCGTATTAGAGACACTTGTAAAACCGATGTGTTGTGATTTAGCTCGTTTCGGTCTAAAACAGCTTGTTTCGTTGTATTAAGCAAGAATACATGCTTTTCGCGCAGTTATAAGAGAAAAAGTTTTGACGAGTATCACGTGGATACTTGTAAAACCGATGTGTTCAGATTTAGCTCGTTTCGGTCTAAAACAGCTTGTTTCGTTGTATTAAGCACGAATACATGCTTTTCGCGCAGTTATAAGAGAAAATGTTTTGACGAGTATCACGTGGAACACTTGTAATACCGATGTGTTGTGATTTAGCTCGTTTCGGTCTAAAACAGCTTGTTTCGCTGTATTAAGCAAGAATACATGCTTTTCGCGCAGTTATAAGAGAAAAAGTTTTGACGCGTATCAGAGGAACACTTGTAAAACCGATGTGTTGTGATTTAGCTCATTTCGGTCTAAAACAGCTTGTTTCGCTGTATTAAGCAAGAATACATGCTTTTCGCGCAGTTATAAGAGAAAAAGTTTTGACGCGTATCAGAGGAACACTTGTAAAACCGATGTGTTGTGATTTAGCTCGTTTCGGTCTAAAACAGCTTGTTTCGCTGTATTAAGCAAGAATAGATGCTTTTCGCGCAGTTATAAGAGAAAAAGTTTTGACGCGTATCAGAGGAACACTTGTAAAACCGATGTGTTGTGATTTAGCTCGTTTCAGTCTAAAACAGCTTGTTTCGCTGTATTAAGCAAGAATACATGCTTTTCGCGCAGTTATAAGAGAAAAAGTTTTGACGCGTATCAGAGGAACACTTGTAAAACCGATGTGTTCAGATTTAGCTCGTTTCGGTCTAAAACAGCTTGTTTTGTTGTATTAAGCACGAATACATGCTTTACGCGCAGTTATAGAAGAAAAAGTTTTGACGCGTATCAGGGAGACACTTGTAAAACCGATGTGTTGTGATTTAGCTCGTTTCGGTCTAAAACAGCTTGTTTCGTTGTATTAAGCAAGAATACATGCTTTTCGCGCAGTTATAAGAGAAAAAGTTTTGACGAGTATCACGTGGATACTTGTAATACCGATGTGTTGTGATTTAGCTCGTTTCGGTCTAAAACAGCTTGTTGCGCTGTAATAAGCAAGAATACATGCTTTTCGCGCAGTTATAAGAGAAAAAGTTTTGACGCGTATCAGAGGAACACTTGTAAAACCGATGTGTTGTGATTTAGCTCATTTCGGTCTACAACAGCTTGTTTCGTTGTATTAAGCAAGAATACATGCTTTTCGCGCAGTTATAAGAGAAAAAGTTTTGACGCGTGTCACAGGGACACTTGTAAAACCGATGTGCTCAGATTTAGCTCGTTTCGGTCTAAAACAGCTTGTTTCGTTGTATTAAGCAAGAATACATGCTTTTCGCGCAGTTATAAGAGAAAAAGTTTTGACGCGTATTAGAGAGACACTTGTAAAACCGATGTGTTGTGATTTAGCTCTTTTCGATCTAAAACAGCTTGTTTCGTTGTATTAAGCAAGAATACATGCTTTTCGCGCAGTTATAAGAGAAAAAGTTTTGACGAGTATCACGTGGATACTTGTAAAACCGATGTGTTCAGATTTAGCTCGTTTCGGTCTAAAACAGCTTGTTTCGTTGTATTAAGCACGAATACATGCTTTTCGCGCAGTTATAAGAGAAAAAGTTTTGACGAGTATCACGTGGAACACTTGTAATACCGATGTGTTGTGATTTAGCTCGTTTCGGTCTAAAACAGCTTGATTCGCTGTATTAAGCAAGAATACATGCTTTTCGCGCAGTTATAAAAGAAAAAGTTTTGACGCGTATCAGAGGAACACTTGTAAAACCGATGTGTTGTGATTTAACTCATTTCGGTCTAAAACAGCTTGTTTCGCTGTATTAAGCAAGAATACATGCTTTTCGCGCAGTTATAAGAGAAAAAGTTTTGACGCGTATTAGAGAGACACTTGTAAAACCGATTTGTTGTGATTTAGCTCGTTTCGGTCTAAAACAGCTTGTTTCGTTGTATTAAGCAAGAATACATGCTTTTCGCGCAGTTATAAGAGAAAAAGTTTAGACGCGTATCAGAGGAATACTTGTAAAACCGATGTGTTGTGATTTACCTCGTTTCGGTCTAAAACAGCTTGTTTCGCTGTATTAAGCAAGAATACATGCTTTTCGCGCAGTTATAAGAGAAAAAGTTTTGACGCGTGTCACAGGGACACTTGTAAATCCGATGTGTTCAGATTTAACTCGTTTCGGTCTAAAACAGCTTGTTTCGTTGTATTAGGCACGAATACATGCTTTTCGCGCAGTTATAAGAGAAAAAGTTTAGACGCGTATCAGAGGAACACTTGTAAAAGCGATGTGTTGTGATTTAGCTCGTTTCGGTCTAAAACAGCTTGTTTCGCTGTATTAAGCAAGAATACATGCTTTTCGCGCAGTTATAAGAGAAAAAATTTTGACGCGTATCAGAGGAACACTTGTAAAATCGATGTGTTGTGATTTAGATCGTTTTGGTCTAAAACAGCTTGTTTCGCTGTATTAAGCAGGAATACATGCTTTTCGCGCAGTTATAAGAGAAAAAGTTTTAAAGGCATGTCACAAGGACACTTGTAAAACCGTTGTGTTCAGATTTACCTTGTTTCGGTCTAAAACAGCTTGTTTCGTTGGACTAAGCAAGAATACATGCTTTTCGCGCAGTTATAAGAGAAAAAAGTTTTGACGCGTATCAGAGGAACACTTGTAATACTGATGTGTTCAGATTTAGCTCGTTTTGGTCTAAAACAGCTTGTTTCGTTGTATTAAGCAAGAATACATGCTTTTCGCGCAGTTATAAGAGAAAAAATTTTGACGCGTATTAGAGAGACACTTGTAAAACCGATGTGTTGTGATTTAGCTCCTTTCGGTCTAAAACAGCTTGTTTCGTTGTATTAAGCAAGAATACATGCTTTTCGCGCAGTTATAAGAGAAAAAGTTTTGACGCGTATTAGAGAGACACTTGTAAAACCGATGTGTTGTGATTTAGCTCGTTTCGGTCTAAAACAACTTGTTTCGTTGTCTTAGGCAAGAATACATGCTTTTCGCGCAGTTATAAGAGAAAAAGTTTTGACGAGTATCACGTGGATACTTGTAAAACCGATGTGTTCAGATTTAGCTCGTTTTGGTCTAAAACAGCTTGTTTCGTTGTATTAAGCACGAATACATGCTTTTCGCGCAGTTATCAGAGAAAAAGTTTTGACGCGTATCAGAGGAACACTTGTAAAAACGATGTGTTGTGATTTAGCTCGTTTCGGTCTAAAACAACTTGTTTCGTTGTATTAAGCACGAATAAATGCTTTACGCGCAGTTATAGAAGAAAAAGTTTTGACGCGTATCAGAGAGACACTTGTAAAACCGATGTGTTGTGATTTAGCTCGTTTCGGTCTAAAACAGCTTGTTTCGTTGTATTAAGCAAGAATACATGCTTTTCGCGCAGTTATAAGAGAAAAAGTTTTGACGAGTATCACGTGGATACTTGTAAAACCGATGTGTTCAGATTTAGCTCGTTTCGGTCTAAAACAGCTTGTTTCGTTGTATTAAGCACGAATACATGCTTTTCGCGCAGTTAAAAGAGAAAAAGTTTTGACGAGTATCACGTGGAACACTTGTAATACCGATGTGTTGTGATTTAACTCGTTTCGGTCTAAAACAGCTTGTTTCGCTGTATTAAGCAAGAATACATGCTTTTCGCGCCGTTATAGGAGAAAAAGATTTGACGCGTATCAGAGGAACACTTGTAAAACCGATGTGTTGTGATTTAGCTCGTTTCGGTGTAAAACAGCTTGTTTCGTAGTATTAAGCAAGAATACATGCTTTTCGCGCAGTTATAAGAGAAAAAGTTTTGACGCGTATTAGAGGAACACTTGTAAAACCTTTGTGTTGTGACTTAGCTCGTTTTGGTCTAAAACAGCTTGTTTCGCTGTATTAAGCAAGAATACATGCTTTTCGCGCAGTTATAAGAGAAAAAGTTTTGACGCGTATCAGAGGAACACTTGTAATACCGATGTGTTCAGATTTAGCTCGTTTCGGTCAAAAACAGCTTGTTTCGTTGTATTAAGCAAGAATACATGCTTTTCGCGCAGTTATAAGAGAAAAAGTTTTGACGCGTGTCACAGGGACACTTGTAAAACCGATGTGTTCAGATTTAGATCGTTTCGGTCTAAAACAACTTGTTTCGTTGTATTAAGCACGAATACATGCTTTACGCGCAGTTATAGAAGAAAAAGTTTTGACGCCTATTAGAGAGACAGTTGTAAAACCGATGTGTTATGATTTAGCTCGTTTCGGTCTAAAACAGCTTGTTTCGTTGTATTAAGCAAGAATACATGCTTTTCGCGCAGTTATAAGAAAGAAAGTTTTGACGAGTATCACGTGGATACTTGTAAAACCGATGTGTTCAGATTTAGCTCGTTTTGGTCTAAAACAGCTTGTTTCGTTGTATTAAGCAAGAATACATGATTTACGCGCAGTTATAGAAGAAAAAGTTTTGACGCGTATCAGAGAGACACTTGTAAAACCTTTGTGTTGTGATTTAGCTCGTTTTGGTCTAAAACAGCTTGTTTCGCTGTATTAAGCAAGAATACATGCTTTTCGCGCAGTTATAAGAGAAAAAGTTTTGACGCGTGTCACAGGGACACTTGTAAAACCGATGTGTTCAGATTTAGATCGTTTCGGTCTAAAACAACTTGTTTCGTTGTATTAAGCACGAATACATGCTTTACGCGCAGTTATAGAAGAAAAAGTTTTTACGCCTATTAGAGAGACAGTTGTAAAACCGATGTGTTATGATTTAGCTCGTTTCGGTCTAAAACAGCTTGTTTCGTTGTATTAAGCAAGAATACATGCTTTTCGCGCAGTTATAAGAGAAAAAGTTTTGACGCGTATCACGTGGATACTTGTAAAACCGATGTGTTCAGGTTTAGCTCGTTTCGGTCTAAAACAGCTTGTTTCGTTGTATTAAGCAAGAATACATGCTTTTCGCGCAGTTATAAGAGAAAAAGTTTTGACGCGTATTAGAGAGACACTTGTAAAACCGATGTGTTGTGATTTAGCTCGTTTCGGTCTAAAACAGCTTGTTTCGTTGTATTAAGCAAGAATACATGCTTTTCGCGCAGTTATAAGAGAAAAAGTTTTGACGAGTATCACGTGGATACTTGTAAAACCGATGTGTTCAGATTTAGCTCGTTTTGGTCTAAAACATCTTGTTTCGTTGTATTAAGCACGAATACATGCTTTTCGCGCAGTTATAAGAGAAAAAGTTTTGACGCGTGTCACAGGGACACTTGTAAAACCGATGTGTTCAGATTTCGCTCGTTTCGGTCTAAAACAGCTTGTTTCGTTGTATTTAGCACGAATACATGCTTTTCGCGCAGTTATAAGAGAAAACGTTTAGACGCGTATCAGAGGAACACTTGTAAAACCGATGTGTTGTGATTTAGATCGTTTCGGTCTAAAACAGCTTGTTTCGCTGTATTAAGCAAGAATACATGCTTTTCGCGCAGTTATAAGAGAAAAAGTTTTGACGCGTGTCACAGGGACACTTGTAAAACCGATGTGTTCAGATTTAACTCGTTTCGGTCTAAAACAGCTTGTTTCGTTGGACTAAGCACGAATACATGCTTTTCGCGCAGCTATAAGAGAAAAAAGAGTTGACGCGTATCAGAGGAACACTTGTAAAAGCGATGTGTTGTGATTTAGCTCGTTTCGGTCTAAAACAGCTTGTTTCGCTGTATTAAGCAAGAATACATGCTTTTCGCGCAGTTATAAGAGAAAAAATTTTGACGCGTATCAGAGGAACACTTGTAAAATCGATGTGTTGTGATTTAGCTCGTTTTGGTCTAAAACAGCTTGTTTCGCTGTATTAAGCAGGAATACATGCTTTTCGCGCAGTTATAAGAGAAAAAGTTTTAATGGCATGTCACAAGGACACTTGTAAAACCGTTGTGTTCAGATTTACCTTGTTTCGGTCTAAAACAGCTTGTTTCGTTGGACTAAGCAAGAATACATGCTTTTCGCGCAGTTATAAGAGAAAAAAGTTTTGACGCGTATCAGAGGAACACTTGTAATACCGATGTGTTCAGATTTAGCTCGTTTTGGTCTAAAACAGCTTGTTTCGTTGTATTAAGCAAGAATGCATGCTTTTCGCGCAGTTATAAGAGAAAAAATTTTGACGCGTATTAGAGAGACACTTGTAAAACCGATGTGTTGTGATTTAGCTCGTTTCGGTCTAAAACAGCTTGTTTCGTTGTATTAAGCAAGAATACATGCTTTTCGCGCAGTTATAAGAGAAAAAGTTTTGACGCGTATTAGAGAGACACTTGTAAAACCGATGTGTTGTGATTTAGCTCGTTTCGGTCTAAAACAACTTGTTTCGTTGTCTTAGGCAAGAATACATGCTTTTCGCGCAGTTATAAGAGAAAAAGTTTTGACGAGTATCACGTGGATACTTGTAAAACCGATGTGTTCAGATTTAGCTCGTTTTGGTCTAAAACAGCTTGTTTCGTTGTATTAAGCACGAATACATGCTTTTCGCGCAGTTATCAGAGAAAAAGTTTTGACGCGTATCAGAGGAACACTTGTAAAAACGATGTGTTGTGATTTAGCTCGTTTCGGTCTAAAACAACTTGTTTCGTTGTATTAAGCACGAATACATGCTTTACGCGCAGTTATAGAAGAAAAAGTTTTGACGCGTATCAGAGAGACACTTGTAAAACCGATGTGTTGTGATTTAGCTCGTTTCGGTCTAAAACAGCTTGTTTCGTTGTATTAAGCAAGAATACATGCTTTTCGCGCAGTTATAAGAGAAAAAGTTTTGACGAGTATCACGTGGATACTTGTAAAACCGATGTGTTCAGATTTAGCTCGTTTCGGTCTAAAACAGCTTGTTTCGTTGTATTAAGCACGAATACATGCTTTTCGCGCAGTTAAAAGAGAAAAAGTTTTGACGAGTATCACGTGGAACACTTGTAATACCGATGTGTTGTGATTTAGCTCGTTTCGGTCTAAAACAGCTTGTTTCGCTGTATTAAGCAAGAATATTTGCTTTTCGCGCCGTTATAAGAGAAAAAGTTTTGACGCGTATCAGAGGAACACTTGTAAAACCGATGTGTTGTGATTTAGCTCGTTTCGGTGTAAAACAGCTTGTTTCGTAGTATTAAGCAAGAATACATGCTTTTCGCGCAGTTATAAGAGAAAAAGTTTTGACGCGTATTAGAGGAACACTTGTAAAACCTTTGTGTTGTGATTTAGCTCGTTTTGGTCTAAAACAGCTTGTTTCGCTGTATTAAGCAAGAATACATGCTTTTCGCGCAGTTATAAGAGAAAAAGTTTTGACGCGTGTCACAGGGACACTTGTAAAACCGATGTGTTCAGATTTAGATCGTTTCGGTCTAAAACAACTTGTTTCGTTGTATTAAGCACGAATAGATGCTTTACGCGCAGTTATAGAAGAAAAAGTTTTGACGCCTATTACAGAGACAGTTGTAAAACCGATGTGTTATGATTTAGCTTGTTTCGGTCTAAAACAGCTTGTTTCGTTGTATTAAGCAAGAATACATGCTTTTCGCGCAGTTATAAGAAAGAAAGTTTTGACGAGTATCACGTGGATACTTGTAAAACCGATGTGTTCAGATTTAGCTCGTTTTGGTCTAAAACAGCTTGTTTCGTTGTATTAAGCAAGAATACATGATTTACGCGCAGTTATAGAAGAAAAAGTTTTGACGCGTATCAGAGAGACACTTGTAAAACCTTTGTGTTGTGATTTAGCTCGTTTTGGTCTAAAACAGCTTGTTTCGCTGTATTAAGCAAGAATACATGCTTTTCGCGCAGTTATAAGAGAAAAAGTTTTGACGCGTGTCACAGGGACACTTGTAAAACCGATGTGTTCAGATTTAGATCGTTTCGGTCTAAAACAACTTGTTTCGTTGTATTAAGCACGAATACATGCTTTACGCGCAGTTATAGAAGAAAAAGTTTTTACGCCTATTAGAGAGACAGTTGTAAAACCGATGTGTTATGATTTAGCTCGTTTCGGTCTAAAACAGCTTGTTTCGTTGTATTAAGCAAGAATACATGCTTTTCGCGCAGTTATAAGAGAAAAAGTTTTGACGCGTATGACGTGGATACTTGTAAAACCGATGTGTTCAGGTTTAGCTCGTTTCGGTCTAAAACAGCTTGTTTCGTTGTATTAAGCAAGAATACATGCTTTTCGCGCAGTTATAAGAGAAAAAGTTTTGACGCGTATTAGAGAGACACTTGTAAAACCGATGTGTTGTGATTTAGCTCGTTTCGGTCTAAAACAGCTTGTTTCGTTGTATTAAACAAGAATACATGCTTTTCGCGCAGTTATAAGAGAAAAAGTTTTGACGAGTATCACGTGGATACTTGTAAAACCGATGTGTTCAGATTTAGCTCGTTTTGGTCTAAAACAGCTTGTTTCGTTGTATTAAGCACGAATACATGCTTTTCGCGCAGTTATAAGAGAAAAAGTTTTGACGCGTATCAGAGGAACACTTGTAAAACCGATGTGTTGTGATTTAGCTCGTTTCGGTCTAAAACAGCTTGTTTCGCTGTATTAAGCAAGAATACATGCTTTTCGCGCAGTTATAAGAGAAAAAGTTTTGACGCGTGTCACAGGGACACTTGTAAAACCGATGTGTTCAGATTTCGCTCGTTTCGGTCTAAAACAACTTGTTTCGTTGTATTTAGCACGAATACATGCTTTTCGCGCAGTTATAAGAGAAAACGTTTAGACGCGTATCAGAGGAACACTTGTAAAACCGATGTGTTGTGATTTAGATCGTTTCGGTCTAAAACAGCTTGTTTCGCTGTATTAAGCAAGAATACATGCTTTTCGCGCAGTTATAAGAGAAAAAGTTTTGACGGGTGTCACAGGGACACTTGTAAAACCGATGTGTTCAGATTTAACTCGTTTCGGTCTAAAACAGCTTCTTTCGTTGTATTAAGCACGAATACATGCTTTTCGCGCAGTTATAAGAGAAAAAGTTTAGACGCGTATCAGAGGAACAATTGTAAAACCGATGTGTTGTGATTTAGCTCGTTTCGGTCTAAAACAGCTTATTTCGCTGTATTAAGCAGAAATACATGCTTTTCGCGCAGTGATAAGAGAAAAAGCTTTAAAGGCGTGTCACAGGGACACTTGTAAAACCGATGTGTTCAGATTTAGCCCGTTTCGGTCTAAAACAGCTTGTTTCGTTGTATTAAGCACGAATACATGCTTTTCGCGCAGTTATAAGAGAAAAAGGTTTGACGAGTATCACGTGGAACACTTGTAATACCGATGTGTTGTGATTTGGCTCGTTTCGGTCTAAAACAGCTTGTTTCGTTGTATTAAGCAAGAATACATGCTTTTCGCGCAGTTATAAGAGAAAAAGTTTTGACGCGTATCAGAGGAACACTGGTAAAACCGATGTGTTCAGATTTAACTCTTTTCGGACTAAAACAGCTTGTTTCGTTGTATTAAGCTCGAATACATGCTTTTCGCGCAGTTATAAGGGAAAAAGTTTTGACGCGTATCACATGGACACTTGGAAAACCGATGTGTTCAGATTTAGCTCGTTTTGGTCTAAAACAGCTTGTTTCGTTGTATTAAGCACGAATACATGCTTTTCGCGCCGTTATAAGAGAAAAAGTTTTGACGCCTATCAGCTGAACACTTGTAAAACCGATGTGTTGTGATTTAGCTCGTTTCGGTCTAAAACAGCTTGTTTCGCTGTATTAAGCACGAATACATGCTTTTCGCGCAGTTATAGAAGAAAAAGTTTTGACGCCTATTAGAGAGACAGTTGTAAAACCGATGTGTTATGATTTAGCTTGTTTCGGTCTAAAACAGCTTGTTTCGTTGTATTAAGCAAGAATACATGCTTTTCGCGCAGTTATAAGAAAGAAAGTTTTGACGAGTATCACGTGGATACTTGTAAAACCGATGTGTTCAGATTTAGCTCGTTTTGGTCTAAAACAGCTTGTTTCGTTGTATTAAGCAAGAATACATGATTTACGCGCAGTTATAGAAGAAAAAGTTTTGACGCGTATCAGAGAGACACTTGTAAAACCTTTGTGTTGTGATTTAGCTCGTTTTGGTCTAAAACAGCTTGTTTTGCTGTATTAAGCAAGAATACATGCTTTTCGCGCAGTTATAAGAGAAAAAGTTTTGACGCGTGTCACAGGGACACTTGTAAAACCGATGTGTTCAGATTTAGATCGTTTCGGTCTAAAACAACTTGTTTCGTTGTATTAAGCACGAATACATGCTTTACGCGCAGTTATAGAAGAAAAAGTTTTTACGCCTATTAGAGAGACAGTTGTAAAACCGATGTGTTATGATTTAGCTCGTTTCGGTCTAAAACAGCTTGTTTCGTTGTATTAAGCAAGAATACATGCTTTTCGCGCAGTTATAAGAGAAAAAGTTTTGACGCGTATCACGTGGATACTTGTAAAACCGATGTGTTCAGGTTTAGCTCGTTTCGGTCTAAAACAGCTTGTTTCGTTGTATTAAGCAAGAATACATGCTTTTCGCGCAGTTATAAGAGAAAAAGTTTTGACGCGTATTAGAGAGACACTTGTAAAACCGATGTGTTGTGATTTAGCTCGTTTCGGTCTAAAACAGCTTGTTTCGTTGTATTAAGCAAGAATACATGCTTTTCGCGCAGTTATAAGAGAAAAAGTTTTGACGAGTATCACGTGGATACTTGTAAAACCGATGTGTTCAGATTTAGCTCGTTTTGGTCTAAAACAGCTTGTTTCGTTGTATTAAGCACGAATACATGCTTTTCGCGCAGTTATAAGAGAAAAAGTTTTGACGCGTATCAGAGGAACACTTGTAAAACCGATGTGTTGTGATTTAGCTCGTTTCGGTCTAAAACAGCTTGTTTCGCTGTATTAAGCAAGAATACATGCTTTTCGCGCAGTTATAAGAGAAAAAGTTTTGACGCGTGTCACAGGGACACTTGTAAAACCGATGTGTTCAGATTTCGCTCGTTTCGGTCTAAAACAACTTGTTTCGTTGTATTTAGCACGAATACATGCTTTTCGCGCAGTTATAAGAGAAAACGTTTAGACGCGTATCAGAGGAACACTTGTAAAACCGATGTGTTGTGATTTAGATCGTTTCGGTCTAAAACAGCTTGTTTCGCTGTATTAAGCAAGAATACATGCTTTTCGCGCAGTTATAAGAGAAAAAGTTTTGACGGGTGTCACAGGGACACTTGTAAAACCGATGTGTTCAGATTTAACTCGTTTCGGTCTAAAACAGCTTCTTTCGTTGTATTAAGCACGAATACATGCTTTTCGCGCAGTTATAAGAGAAAAAGTTTAGACGCGTATCAGAGGAACAATTGTAAAACCGATGTGTTGTGATTTAGCTCGTTTCGGTCTAAAACAGCTTATTTCGCTGTATTAAGCAGAAATACATGCTTTTCGCGCAGTGATAAGAGAAAAAGCTTTAAAGGCGTGTCACAGGGACACTTGTAAAACCGATGTGTTCAGATTTAGCTCGTTTCGGTCTAAAACAGCTTGTTTCGTTGTATTAAGCACGAATACATGCTTTTCGCGCAGTTATAAGAGAAAAAGGTTTGACGAGTATCACGTGGAACACTTGTAATACCGATGTGTTGTGATTTGGCTCGTTTCGGTCTAAAACAGCTTGTTTCGTTGTATTAAGCAAGAATACATGCTTTTCGCGCAGTTATAAGAGAAAAAGTTTTGACGCGTATCAGAGGAACACTTGTAAAACCGATGTGTTCAGATTTAACTCTTTTCGGACTAAAACAGCTTGTTTCGTTGTATTAAGCTCGAATACATGCTTTTCGCGCAGTTATAAGGGAAAAAGTTTTGACGCGTATCACATGGACACTTGGAAAACCGATGTGTTCAGATTTAGCTCGTTTTGGTCTAAAACAGCTTGTTTCGTTGTATTAAGCACGAATACATGCTTTTCGCGCCGTTATAAGAGAAAAAGTTTTGACGCGTATCAGCTGAACACTTGTAAAACCGATGTGTTGTGATTTAGCTCGTTTCGGTCTAAAACAGCTTGTTTCGCTGTATTAAGCACGAATACATGCTTTTCGCGCAGTTATAAGAGAAAAAGTTTAGACGCCTATCAGAGGAACAATTGTAAAACCGATGTGTTGTGATTTAGCTCGTTTCGGTCTAAAACAGCTTGTTTCGCTGTATTAAGCAGAAATACATGCTTTTCGCGCAGTGATAAGAGAAAAAGCTTTAAAGGCGTGTCACAGGGACACTTGTAAAACCGATGTGTTCAGATTTACCTCGTTTCGGTCTAAAACAGCTTGTTTCGTTGGACTAAGCACGAATACATGCTTTTCGCGCAGCTATAAGAGAAAAAAGAGTTGACGCGTATCAGAGGAACACTTGTAAAACCAATGTGTAGTGATTTAGCTCGTTTCGGTCTAAAACAGCTTGTTTCGCTGTATTAAGCAAGAATACATGCTTTTCGCGCAGTTATAAGAGAGAAAAATTTGACGCGTATGAGAAGAACACTTGTAAAACCGATGTGTTGTCATTTAGCTCGTTTTGGTCTAAAACAGCTTGTTTCGCTGTATTAAGCAAGAATACATGCTTTTCGCGCAGTTATAAGAGAAAAAGTTTTGACGCGTATTAGAGAGACACTTGTAAAACCGATGTGTTGTGATTTAGCTCTTTTCGGTCTAAAACAGCTTGTTTCGTTGTATTAAGCAAGAATACATGCTTTTCGCGCAGTTATAAGAGAAAAAGTTTTGACGAGTATCACGTGGATACTTGTAAAACCGATGTGTTCAGATTTAGCTCGTTTCGGTCTAAAACAGCTTGTTTCGTTGTATTAAGCACGAATACATGCTTTTCGCGCAGTTAGAAGAGAAAAAGTTTTGACGAGTATCACGTGGAACACTTGTAATACCGATGTGTTGTGATTTAGCTCGTTTCGGTCTAAAACAGCTTGATTCGCTGTATTAAGCAAGAATACATGCTTTTCGCGCAGTTATAAAAGAAAAAGTTTTGACGCGTATCAAAGGAACACTTGTAAAACCGATGTGTTGTGATTTAGCTCATTTCGGTCTAAAACAGCTTGTTTCGCTGTATTAAGCAAGAATACATGCTTTTCGCGCAGTTATAAGAGAAAAAGTTTAGACGCCTATCAGAGGAACAATTGTAAAACCGATGTGTTGTGATTTAGCTCGTTTCGGTCTAAAACAGCTTGTTTCGCTGTATTAAGCAGAAATACATGCTTTTCGCGCAGTGATAAGAGAAAAAGCTTTAAAGGCGTGTCACAGGGACACTTGTAAAACCGATGTGTTCAGATTTACCTCGTTTCGGTCTAAAACAGCTTGTTTCGTTGGACTAAGCACGAATACATGCTTTTCGCGCAGCTATAAGAGAAAAAAGAGTTGACGCGTATCAGAGGAACACTTGTAAAACCAATGTGTAGTGATTTAGCTCGTTTCGGTCTAAAACAGCTTGTTTCGCTGTATTAAGCAAGAATACATGCTTTTCGCGCAGTTATAAGAGAAAAAGTTTTGACGAGTATCACGTGGATACTTGTAAAACCGATGTGTTCAGATTTAGCTCGTTTCGGTCTAAAACAGCTTGTTTCGTTGTATTAAGCACGAATACATGCTTTTCGCGCAGTTAGAAGAGAAAAAGTTTTGACGAGTATCACGTGGAACACTTGTAATACCGATGTGTTGTGATTTAGCTCGTTTCGGTCTAAAACAGCTTGTTTCGCTGTAATAAGCAAGAATACATGCTTTTCGCGTCGTTATAAGAGAAAAAGTTTTGACGCGTATCAGAGGAACACTTGTAAAACCGATGTGTTGTGATTTAGCTCATTTCGGTCTAAAACAGCTTGTTTCGCTGTATTAGGCAAGAATACATGCTTTTCGCGCAGTTATAAGAGAAAAAGTTTTGACGCGTATCAGAGGAACACTTGTAAAACCGATGTGTTGTGATTTAGCTCGTTTCGGTCTAAAACAGCTTGTTTCGCTGTATTAAGCAAGAATACATGCTTTTCGCGCAGTTATAAGAGAAAAAGTTTTGACGCGTATTAGAGGAACACTTGTAAAACCGATGTGTTGTGATTTAGCTCGTTTTGGTCTAAAACAACTTGTTTCGCTGTATTAAGCAAGAATACATGCTTTTCGCGCAGTTATAAGAGAAAAAGTTTTGACGCGTATCAGAGGAACACTTGTAAAACCGATGTGTTCAGATTTAGCTCGTTTCGGTCTAAAACAGCTTGTTTCGTTGTATTAAGCATGAATACATGCTTTACGCGCAGTTATAGAAGAAAAAGTTTTGACGCGTATCAGAGACACTTGTAAAACCGATGTGTTGTGACTTAGTTCGTTTCGGTCTAAAACAGCTTGTTTCGTTGTATTAAGCAAGAATACGTGCTTTTCGCGCAGTTATAAGAGAAAAAGTTTTGACGCGTATTAGAGAGACACTTGTAAAACCGATGTGTTGTGATTTAGCTCGTTTCGGTCTAAAACAGCTTGTTTTGTTGTATTAAGCAAGAATACATGCTTTTCGCGCAGTTATAAGAGAAAAAGTTTTGACGAGTATCACGTGGATACTTGTAAAACCGATGTGTTCAGATTTAGCTCGTTTCGGTCTAAAACAGCTTGTTTCGTTGTATTAAGCACGAATACATGCTTTTCGCGCAGTTATAAGAGAAAAAGTTTTGACGAGTATCACGTGGAACACTTGTAATACCGATGTGTTGTGATTAAACTCGTTTCGGTCTAAAACAGCTTGTTTCGCTGTATTAAGCAAGAATACATGCTTTTCGCGCAGTTATAAGAGAAAAAGTTTTGACGCGTATCAGAGGAACACTTGTAAAACCGATGTGTTGTGATTTAGCTCATTTCGGTCTAAAACAGCTTGTTTCGCTGTATTAAGCAAGAATACATGCTTTTCGCGCAGTTATAAGAGAAAAAGTTTTGACGCGTATCAGAGGAACACTTGTAAAACCGATGTGTTGTGATTTAGCTCGTTTCGGTCTAAAACAGCTTGTTTCGCTGTATTAAGCAAGAATAGATGCTTTTCGCGCAGTTATAAGAGAAAAAGTTTTGACGCGTATTAGAGAGACACTTGTAAAACCGATTTGTTGTGATTTAGCTCGTTTCGGTCTAAAACAGCTTGTTTCGTTGTATTAAGCAAGAATACACGCTTTTCGCGCAGTTATAAGAGAAAAAGTTTTGACGAGTATCACGTGGATACTTGTAAAACCGGTGTTCAGATTTGGCTCGTTTCGGTCAAAAACAGCTTGTTTCGTTGTATTAAGCACGAATACATGCTTTTCGCGCAGTTAAAAGAGAAAAGGTTTTGACGAGTATCACGTGGAACACATGTAATACCGATGTGTTGTGATTTAGCTCGTTTCGGTCTAAAACAGCTTGTTTCGCTGTATTAAGCAAGAATACATGCTTTTCGCGTCGTTATAAGAGAAAAAGTTTTGACGCGTATCAGAGGAACACTTGTAAAACCGATGTGTTGTGATTTAGCTCATTTCGGTCTAAAACAGCTTGTTTCGCTGTATTAGGCAAGAATACATGCTTTTCGCGCAGTTATGAGAGAAAAAGTTTTGACGCGTATCAGAGGAACACTTGTAAAACCGATGTGTTCAGATTTAGATCGTTTCGGTCTAAAACAACTTGTTTCGTTGTATTAAGCACGAATACATGCTTTACGCGCAGTTATAGAAGAAAAAGTTTTTACGCCTATTAGAGAGACAGTTGTAAAACCGATGTGTTATGATTTAGCTCGTTTCGGTCTAAAACAGCTTGTTTCGTTGTATTAAGCAAGAATACATGCTTTTCGCGCAGTTATAAGAGAAAAAGTTTTGACGCGTATCACGTGGATACTTGTAAAACCGATGTGTTCAGGTTTAGCTCGTTTCGGTCTAAAACAGCTTGTTTCGTTGTATTAAGCAAGAATACATGCTTTTCGCGCAGTTATAAGAGAAAAAGTTTTGACGCGTATTAGAGAGACACTTGTAAAATCGATGTGTTGTGATTTAGCTCGTTTCGGTCTAAAACAGCTTGTTTCGTTGTATTAAGCAAGAATACATGCTTTTCGCGCAGTTATAAGAGAAAAAGTTTTGACGAGTATCACGTGGATACTTGTAAAACCGATGTGTTCAGATTTAGCTCGTTTTGGTCTAAAACAGCTTGTTTCGTTGTATTAAGCACGAATACATGCTTTTCGCGCAGTTATAAGAGAAAAAGTTTTGACGCGTATCAGAGGAACACTTGTAAAACCGATGTGTTGTGATTTAGCTCGTTTCGGTCTAAAACAGCTTGTTTCGCTGTATTAAGCAAGAATACATGCTTTTCGCGCAGTTATAAGAGAAAAAGTTTTGACGCGTGTCACAGGGACACTTGTAAAACCGATGTGTTCAGATTTCGCTCGTTTCGGTCTAAAACAGCTTGTTTCGTTGTATTTAGCACGAATACATGCTTTGCGCGCAGTTATAAGAGAAAACGTTTAGA
The DNA here is from genome assembly GCF_052857255.1 of Amblyomma americanum. Classification (NCBI taxonomy): domain Eukaryota; kingdom Metazoa; phylum Arthropoda; class Arachnida; order Ixodida; family Ixodidae; genus Amblyomma; species Amblyomma americanum. Next base: position 1,819,516 of record NW_027526488.1, on the reverse strand, counting down.
CGCGTATCAGAGGAACACTTGTAAAACCGATGTGTTGTGATTTAGATCGTTTAGGTCTAAAACAGCTTGTTTCGCTGTATTAAGCAAGAATACATGCTTTTCGCGCAGTTATAAGAGAAAAAGTTTTGACGCGTGTCACAGGGACACTTGTAAAACCGATGTGTTCAGATTTAACTCGTTTCGGTCTAAAACAGCTTGTTTCGTTGGACTAAGCACGAATACATGCTTTTCGCGCAGCTATAAGAGAAAAAAGAGTTGACGCGTATCAGAGGAACACTTGTAAAAGCGATGTGTTGTGATTTAGCTCGTTTCGGTCTAAAACAGCTTGTTTCGCTGTATTAAGCAAGAATACATGCTTTTCGCGCAGTTATAAGAGAAAAAATTTTGACGCGTATCAGAGGAACACTTGTAAAATCGATGTGTTGTGATTTAGCTCGTTTTGGTCTAAAACAGCTTGTTTCGCTGTATTAAGCAGGAATACATGCTTTTCGCGCAGTTATAAGAGAAAAAGTTTTAAAGGCATGTCACAAGGACACTTGTAAAACCGTTGTGTTCAGATTTACCTCGTTTCGGTCTAAAACAGCTTGTTTCGTTGGACTAAGCAAGAATACATGCTTTTCGCGCAGTTATAAGAGAAAAAAGTTTTGACGCGTATCAGAGGAACACTTGTAATACCGATGTGTTCAGATTTAGCTCGTTTTGGTCTAAAACAGCTTGTTTCGTTGTATTAAGCAAGAATACATGCTTTTCGCGCAGTTATAAGAGAAAAAATTTTGACGCGTATTAGAGAGACACTTGTAAAACCGATGTGTTGTGATTTAGCTCGTTTCGGTCTAAAACAGCTTGTTTCGTTGTATTAAGCAAGAATACATGCTTTTCGCGCAGTTATAAGAGAAAAAGTTTTGACGCGTATTAGAGAGACACTTGTAAAACCGATGTGTTGTGATTTAGCTCGTTTCGGTCTAAAACAACTTGTTTCTTTGTCTTAGGCAAGAATACATGCTTTTCGCGCAGTTATAAGAGAAAAAGTTTTGACGAGTATCACGTGGATACTTGTAAAACCGATGTGTTCAGATTTAGCTCGTTTTGGTCTAAAACAGCTTGTTTCGTTGTATTAAGCACGAATACATGCTTTTCGCGCAGTTATCAGAGAAAAAGTTTTGACGCGTATCAGAGGAACACTTGTAAAAACGATGTGTTGTGATTTAGCTCGTTTCGGTCTAAAACAACTTGTTTCGTTGTATTAAGCACGAATACATGCTTTACGCGCAGTTATAGAAGAAAAAGTTTTGACGCGTATCAGAGAGACACTTGTAAAACCGATGTGTTGTGATTTAGCTCGTTTCGGTCTAAAACAGCTTGTTTCGTTGTATTAAGCAAGAATACATGCTTTTCGCGCAGTTATAAGAGAAAAAGTTTTGACGAGTATCACGTGGATACTTGTAAAACCGATGTGTTCAGATTTAGCTCGTTTCGGTCTAAAACAGCTTGTTTCGTTGTATTAAGCACGAATACATGCTTTTCGCGCAGTTAAAAGAGAAAAAGTTTTGACGAGTATCACGTGGAACACTTGTAATACCGATGTGTTGTGATTTAGCTCGTTTCGGTCTAAAACAGCTTGTTTCGCTGTATTAAGCAAGAATACTTGCTTTTCGCGCCGTTATAAGAGAAAAAGTTTTGACGCGTATCAGAGGAACACTTGTAAAACCGATGTGTTGTGATTTAGCTCGTTTCGGTGTAAAACAGCTTGTTTCGTAGTATTAAGCAAGAATACATGCTTTTCGCGCAGTTATAAGAGAAAAAGTTTTGACGCGTATTAGAGGAACACTTGTAAAACCTTTGTGTTGTGATTTAGCTCGTTTTGGTCTAAAACAGCTTGTTTCGCTGTATTAAGCAAGAATACATGCTTTTCGCGCAGTTATAAGAGAAAAAGTTTTGACGCGTGTCACAGGGAGACTTGTAAAACCGATGTGTTCAGATTTAGATCGTTTCGGTCTAAAACAACTTGTTTCGTTGTATTAAGCACGAATAGATGCTTTACGCGCAGTTATAGAAGAAAAAGTTTTGACGCCTATTAGAGAGACAGTTGTAAAACCGATGTGTTATGATTTAGCTCGTTTCGGTCTAAAACAGCTTGTTTCGTTGTATTAAGCAAGAATACATGCTTTTCGCGCAGTTATAAGAAAGAAAGTTTTGACGAGTATCACGTGGATACTTGTAAAACCGATGTGTTCAGATTTAGCTCGTTTTGGTCTAAAACAGCTTGTTTCGTTGTATTAAGCAAGAATACATGATTTACGCGCAGTTATAGAAGAAAAAGTTTTGACGCGTATCAGAGAGACACTTGTAAAACCTTTGTGTTGTGATTTAGCTCGTTTTGGTCTAAAACAGCTTGTTTCGCTGTATTAAGCAAGAATACATGCTTTTCGCGCAGTTATAAGAGAAAAAGTTTTGACGCGTGTCACAGGGACACTTGTAAAACCGATGTGTTCAGATTTAGATCGTTTCGGTCTAAAACAACTTGTTTCGTTGTATTAAGCACGAATACATGCTTTACGCGCAGTTATAGAAGAAAAAGTTTTTACGCCTATTAGAGAGACAGTTGTAAAACCGATGTGTTATGATTTAGCTCGTTTCGGTCTAAAACAGCTTGTTTCGTTGTATTAAGCACGAATACATGCTTTACGCGCAGTTATAGAAGAAAAAGTTTTTACGCCTATTAGAGAGACAGTTGTAAAACCGATGTGTTATGATTTAGCTCGTTTCGGTCTAAAACAGCTTGTTTCGTTGTATTAAGCAAGAATACATGCTTTTCGCGCAGTTATAAGAGAAAAAGTTTTGACGCGTATCACGTGGATACTTGTAAAACCGATGTGTTCAGGTTTAGCTCGTTTCGGTCTAAAACAGCTTGTTTCGTTGTATTAAGCAAGAATACATGCTTTTCGCGCAGTTATAAGAGAAAAAGTTTTGACGCGTATTAGAGAGACACTTGTAAAACCGATGTGTTGTGATTTAGCTCGTTTCGGTCTAAAACAGCTTGTTTCGTTGTATTAAGCAAGAATACATGCTTTTCGCGCAGTTATAAGAGAAAAAGTTTTGACGAGTATCACGTGGATACTTGTAAAACCGATGTGTTCAGATTTAGCTCGTTTTGGTCTAAAACAGCTTGTTTCGTTGTATTAAGCACGAATACATGCTTTTCGCGCAGTTATAAGAGAAAAAGTTTTGACGCGTATCAGAGGAACACTTGTAAAACCGATGTGTTGTGATTTAGCTCGTTTCGGTCTAAAACAGCTTGTTTCGCTGTATTAAGCAAGAATACATGCTTTTCGCGCAGTTATAAGAGAAAAAGTTTTGACGCGTGTCACAGGGACACTTGTAAAACCGATGTGTTCAGATTTCGCTCGTTTCGGTCTAAAACAACTTGTTTCGTTGTATTTAGAACGAATACATGCTTTTCGCGCAGTTATAAGAGAAAACGTTCAGACGCGTATCAGAGGAACACTTGTAAAACCGATGTGTTGTGATTTAGATCGTTTCGGTCTAAAACAGCTTGTTTCGCTGTATTAAGCAAGAATACATGCTTTTCGCGCAGTTATAAGAGAAAAAGTTTTGACGCGTGTCACAGGGACACTTGTAAAACCGATGTGTTCAGATTTAACTCGTTTCGGTCTAAAACAGCTTCTTTCGTTGTATTAAGCACGAATACATGCTTTTCGCGCAGTTATAAGAGAAAAAGTTTAGACGCGTATCAGAGGAACAATTGTAAAACCGATGTGTTGTGATTTAGCTCGTTTCGGTCTAAAACAGCTTATTTCGCTGTATTAAGCAGAAATACATGCTTTTCGCGCAGTGATAAGAGAAAAAGCTTTAAAGGCGTGTCACAGGGACACTTGTAAAACCGATGTGTTCAGATTTAGCTCGTTTCGGTCTAAAACAGCTTGTTTCGTTGTATTAAGCACGAATACATGCTTTTCGCGCAGTTATAAGAGAAAAAGTTTTGACGAGTATCACGTGGAACACTTGTAATACCGATGTGTTGTGATTTGGCTCGTTTCGGTCTAAAACAGCTTGTTTCGTTGTATTAAGCAAGAATACATGCTTTTCGCGCAGTTATAAGAGAAAAAGTTTTGACGCGTATCAGAGGAACACTTGTAAAACCGATGTGTTCAGATTTAACTCTTTTCGGACTAAAACAGCTTGTTTCGTTGTATTAAGCTCGAATACATGCTTTTCGCGCAGTTATAAGGGAAAAAGTTTTGACGCGTATCACATGGACACTTGGAAAACCGATGTGTTCAGATTTAGCTCGTTTTGGTCTAAAACAGCTTGTTTCGTTGTATTAAGCACGAATACATGCTTTTCGCGCCGTTATAAGAGAAAAAGTTTTGACGCGTATCAGCTGAACACTTGTAAAACCGATGTGTTGTGATTTAGCTCGTTTCGGTCTAAAACAGCTTGTTTCGCTGTATTAAGCACGAATACATGCTTTTCGCGCAGTTATAAGAGAAAAAGTTTAGACGCGTATCAGAGGAACAATTGTAAAACCGATGTGTTGTGATTTAGCTCGTTTCGGTCTAAAACAGCTTGTTTCGCTGTATTAAGCAGAAATACATGCTTTTCGCGCAGTGATAAGAGAAAAAGCTTTAAAGGCGTGTCACAGGGACACTTGTAAAACCGATGTGTTCAGATTTACCTCGTTTCGGTCTAAAACAGCTTGTTTCGTTGGACTAAGTACGAATACATGCTTTTCGCGCAGCTATAAGAGAAAAAAGAGTTGACGCGTATCAGAGGAACACTTGTAAAACCAATGTGTAGTGATTCAGCTCGTTTTGGTCTAAAACAGCTTGTTTCGCTGTATTAAGCAAGAATACATGCTTTTCGCGCAGTTATAAGAGAAAAAGTTTTGACGCGTATTAGAGAGACACTTGTAAAACCGATGTGTTGTGATTTAGCTCTTTTCGGTCTAAAACAGCTTGTTTCGTTGTATTAAGCAAGAATACATGCTTTTCGCGCAGTTATAAGAGAAAAAGTTTTGACGAGTATCACGTGGATACTTGTAAAACCGATGTGTTCAGATTTAGCTCGTTTCGGTCTAAAACAGCTTGTTTCGTTGTAATAAGCACGAATACATGCTTTTCGCGCAGTTAGAAGAGAAAAAGTTTTGACGAGTATCACGTGGAACACTTGTAATACCGATGTGTTGTGATTTAGCTCGTTTCGGTCTAAAACAGCTTGATTCGCTGTATTAAGCAAGAATACATGCTTTTCGCGCAGTTATAAAAGAAAAAGTTTTGACGCGTATCAAAGGAACACTTGTAAAACCGATGTGTTGTGATTTATCTCATTTCGGTCTAAAACAGCTTGTTTCGCTGTATTAAGCAAGAATACATGCTTTTCGCGCAGTTATAAGAGAAAAAGTTTTGACGAGTATCAATGGATACTTGTAAAACCGATGTGTTCAGATTTAGCTCGTTTCGGTCTAAAACAGCTTGTTTCGTTGTATTAAGCAAGAATACATGCTTTTCGCGCAGTTATAAGAGAAAAAGTTTTGACGAGTATCACGTGGATACTTGTAAAACCGATGTGTTCAGATTTGGCTCGTTTCGGTCAAAAACAGCTTGTTTCGTTGTATTAAGCACGAATACATGCTTTTCGCGCCGTTAAAAGAGAAAAAGTTTTGACGAGTATCACGTGGAACACATGTAATACCGATGTGTTGTGATTTAGCTCGTTTCGGTCTAAAACAGCTTGTTTCGCTGTAATAAGCAAGAATACATGCTTTTCGCGTCGTTATAAGAGAAAAAGTTTTGACGCGTATCAGAGGAACACTTGTAAAACCGATGTGTTGTGATTTAGCTCATTTCGGTCTAAAACAGCTTGTTTCGCTGTATTAGGCAAGAATACATGCTTTTCGCGCAGTTATAAGAGAAAAAGTTTTGACGCGTATCAGAGGAACACTTGTAAAACCGATGTGTTGTGATTTAGCTCGTTTCGGTCTAAAACAGCTTGTTTTGCTGTATTAAGCAAGAATACATGCTTTTCGCGCAGTTATAAGAGAAAAAGTTTTCACTCGTATTAGAGGAACACTTGTAAAACCGATGTGTTGTGATTTAGCTCGTTTTGGTCTAAAACAACTTGTTTCGCTGTATTAAGCAAGAATACATGCTTTTCGCGCAGTTATAAGAGAAAAAGTTTTGACGCGTATCAGAGGAACACTTGTAAAACCGATGTGTTCAGATTTAGCTCGTTTCGGTCTAAAACAGCTTGTTTCGTTGTATTAAGCATGAATACATGCTTTACGCGCAGTTATAGAAGAAAAAGTTTTGACGCGTATCAGAGACACTTGTAAAACCGATGTGTTGTGATTTAGCTCGTTTCGGTCTAAAACAGCTTGTTTCGTTGTATTAAGCAAGAATACATGCTTTTCGCGCAGTTATAAGAGAAAAAGTTTTGACGAGTATCACGTGGATACTTGTAAAACCGATGTGTTCAGATTTAGCTCGTTTTGGTCTAAAACATCTTGTTTCGTTGTATTAAGCACGAATACATGCTTTTCGCGCAGTTATAAGAGAAAAAGTTTTGACGCGTATCAGAGGAACACTTGTAAAACCGATGTGTTGTGATTTAGCTCGTTTCGGTCTAAAACAGCTTGTTTCGCTGTATTAAGCAAGAATACATGCTTTTCGCGCAGTTATAAGAGAAAAAGTTTTGACGCGTGTCACAGGGACACTTGTAAAACCGATGCGTTCAGATTTCGCTCGTTTCGGTCTAAAACAGCTTGTTTCGCTGTATTAAGCAAGAATACATGCTTTTCGCGCAGTTATAAGAGAAAAAGTTTTGACGCGTGTCACAGGGACACTTGTAAAACCGATGTGTTCAGATTTAACTCGTTTCGGTCTAAAACAGCTTGTTTCGTTGGACTAAGCACGAATACATGCTTTTCGCGCAGCTATAAGAGAAAAAAGAGTTGACGCGTATCAGAGGAACACTTGTAAAAGCGATGTGTTGTGATTTAGCTCGTTTCGGTCTAAAACAGCTTGTTTCGCTGTATTAAGCAAGAATACATGCTTTTCGCGCAGTTATAAGAGAAAAAATTTTGACGCGTATCAGAGGAACACTTGTAAAATCGATGTGTTGTGATTTAGCTCGTTTTGGTCTAAAACAGCTTGTTTCGCTGTATTAAGCAGGAATACATGCTTTTCGCGCAGTTATAAGAGAAAAAGTTTTAAAGGCATGTCACAAGGACACTTGTAAAACCGTTGTGTTCAGATTTACCTTGTTTCGGTCTAAAACAGCTTGTTTCGTTGGACTAAGCAAGAATACATGCTTTTCGCGCAGTTATAAGAGAAAAAAGTTTTGACGCGTATCAGAGGAACACTTGTAATACCGATGTGTTCAGATTTAGCTCGTTTTGGTCTAAAACAGCTTGTTTCGTTGTATTAAGCAAGAATACATGCTTTCCGCGCAGTTATAAGAGAAAAATTTTGACGCGTATTAGAGAGACACTTGTAAAACCGATGTGTTGTGATTTAGCTCGTTTCGGTCTAAAACAGCTTGTTTCGTTGTATTAAGCAAGAATACATGCTTTTCGCGCAGTTATAAGAGAAAAAGTTTTGACGCGTATTAGAGAGACACTTGTAAAACCGATGTGTTGTGATTTAGCTCGTTTCGGTCTAAAACAACTTGTTTCGTTGTCTTAGGCAAGAATACATGCTTTTCGCGCAGTTATAAGAGAAAAAGTTTTGACGAGTATCACGTGGATACTTGTAAAACCGATGTGTTCAGATTTAGCTCGTTTTGGTCTAAAACAGCTTGTTTCGTTGTATTAAGCACGAATACATGCTTTTCGCGCAGTTATCAGAGAAAAAGTTTTGACGCGTATCAGAGGAACACTTGTAAAAACGATGTGTTGTGATTTAGCTCGTTTCGGTCTAAAACAACTTGTTTCGTTGTATTAAGCACGAATACATGCTTTACGCGCAGTTATAGAAGAAAAGTTTTGACGCGTATCAGAGAGACACTTGTAAAACCGATGTGTTGTGATTTAGCTCGTTTCGGTCTAAAACAGCTTGTTTCGTTGTATTAAGCAAGAATACATGCTTTTCGCGCAGTTATAAGAGAAAAAGTTTTGACGAGTATCACGTGGATACTTGTAAAAACCGATGTGTTCAGATTTAGCTCGTTTCGGGTCTAAAACAGCTTGTTTCGTTGTATTAAGCACGAATACATGCTTTTCGCGCAGTTAAAAGAGAAAAAGTTTTGACGAGTATCACGTGGAACACTTGTAATACCGATGTGTTGTGATTTAGCTCGTTTCGGTCTAAAACAGCATGTTTCGCTGTATTAAGCAAGAATACTTGCTTTTCGCGCCGTTATAAGAGAAAAAGTTTTGACGCGTATCAGAGGAACACTTGTAAAACCGATGTGTTGTGATTTAGCTCGTTTCGGTGTAAAACAGCTTGTTTCGTAGTATTAAGCAAGAATACATGCTTTTCGCGCAGTTATAAGAGAAAAAGTTTTGACGCGTATTAGAGGAACACTTGTAAAACCTTTGTGTTGTGATTTAGCTCGTTTTGGTCTAAAACAGCTTGTTTCGCTGTATTAGGCAAGAATACATGCTTTTCGCGCAGTTATAAGAGAAAAAGTTTTGACGCGTGTCACAGGGAGACTTGTAAAACCGATGTGTTCAGATTTAGATCGTTTCGGTCTAAAACAACTTGTTTCGTTGTATTAAGCACGAATAGATGCTTTACGCGCAGTTATAGAAGAAAAAGTTTTGACGCCTATTAGAGAGACAGTTGTAAAACCGATGTGTTATGATTTAGCTTGTTTCGGTCTAAAACAGCTTGTTTCGTTGTATTAAGCAAGAATACATGCTTTTCGCGCAGTTATAAGAAAGAAAGTTTTGACGAGTATCACGTGGATACTTGTAAAACCGATGTGTTCAGATTTAGCTCGTTTTGGTCTAAAACAGCTTGTTTCGTTGTATTAAGCAAGAATACATGATTTACGCGCAGTTATAGAAGAAAAAGTTTTGACGCGTATCAGAGAGACACTTGTAAAACCTTTGTGTTGTGATTTAGCTCGTTTTGGTCTAAAACAGCTTGTTTCGCTGTATTAAGCAAGAATACATGCTTTTCGCGCAGTTATAAGAGAAAAAGTTTTGACGCGTGTCACAGGGACACTTGTAAAACCGATGTGTTCAGATTTAGATCGTTTCGGTCTAAAACAACTTGTTTCGTTGTATTAAGCACGAATACATGCTTTACGCGCAGTTATAGAAGAAAAAGTTTTTACGCCTATTAGAGAGACAGTTGTAAAACCGATGTGTTATGATTTAGCTCGTTTCGGTCTAAAACAGCTTGTTTCGTTGTATTAAGCAAGAATACATGCTTTTCGCGCAGTTATCAGAGAAAAAGTTTTGACGCGTATCACGTGGATACTTGTAAAACCGATGTGTTCAGGTTTAGCTCGTTTCGGTCTAAAACAGCTTGTTTCGTTGTATTAAGCAAGAATACATGCTTTTCGCGCAGTTATAAGAGAAAAAGTTTTGACGCGTATTAGAGAGACACTTGTAAAACCGATGTGTTGTGATTTAGCTCGTTTCGGTCTAAAACAGCTTGTTTCGTTGTATTAAGCAAGAATACATGCTTTTCGCGCAGTTATAAGAGAAAAAGTTTTGACGAGTATCACGTGGATACTTGTAAAACCGATGTGTTCAGATTTAGCTCGTTTTGGTCTAAAACAGCTTGTTTCGTTGTATTAAGCACGAATACATGCTTTTCGCGCAGTTATAAGAGAAAAAGTTTTGACGCGTATCAGAGGAACACTTGTAAAACCGATGTTTTGTGATTTAGCTCGTTTCGGTCTAAAACAGCTTGTTTCGCTGTATTAAGCAAGAATACATGCTTTTCGCGCAGTTATAAGAGAAAACGTTTTGACGCGTGTCACAGGGACACTTGTAAAACCGATGTGTTCAGATTTCGCTCGTTTCGGTCTAAAACAACTTGTTTCGTTGTATTTAGCACGAATACATGCTTTTCGCGCAGTTATAAGAGAAAACGTTTAGACGCGTATCAGAGGAACACTTGTAAAACCGATGTGTTGTGATTTAGATCGTTTCGGTCTAAAACAGCTTGTTTCGCTGTATTAAGCAAGAATACATGCTTTTCGCGCAGTTATAAGAGAAAAAGTTTTGACGCGTGTCACAGGGACACTTGTAAAACCGATGGTTCAGATTTAACTCGTTTCGGTCTAAAACAGCTTCTTTCGTTGTATTAAGCACGAATACATGCTTTTCGCGCAGTTATAAGAGAAAAAGTTTAGACGCGTATCAGAGGAACAATTGTAAAACCGATGTGTTGTGATTTAGCTCGTTTCGGTCTAAAACAGCTTATTTCGCTGTATTAAGCAGAAATACATGCTTTTCGCGCAGTGATAAGAGAAAAAGCTTTAAAGGCGTGTCACAGGGACACTTGTAAAACCGATGTGTTCAGATTTAGCTCGTTTCGGTCTAAAACAGCTTGTTTCGTTGTATTAAGCACGAATACATGCTTTTCGCGCAGTTATAAGAGAAAAAGTTTTGACGAGTATCACGTGGAACACTTGTAATACCGATGTGTTGTGATTTGGCTCGTTTCGGTCTAAAACAGCTTGTTTCGTTGTATTAAGCAAGAATACATGCTTTTCGCGCAGTTATAAGAGAAAAAGTTTTGACGCGTATCAGAGGAACACTTGTAAAACCGATGTGTTCAGATTTAACTCTTTTCGGACTAAAACAGCTTGTTTCGTTGTATTAAGCTCGAATACATGCTTTTCGCGCAGTTATAAGGGAAAAAGTTTTGACGCGTATCACATGGACACTTGGAAAACCGATGTGTTCAGATTTAGCTCGTTTTGGTCTAAAACAGCTTGTTTCGCTGTATTAAGCAGAAATACATGCTTTTCGCGCAGTGATAAGAGAAAAAGCTTTAAAGGCGTGTCACAGGGACACTTGTAAAACCGATGTGTTCAGATTTACCTCGTTTCGGTCTAAAACAGCTTGTTTCGTTGGACTAAGCACGAATACATGCTTTTCGCGCAGCTATAAGAGAAAAAAGAGTTGACGCGTATCAGAGGAACACTTGTAAAACCAATGTGTAGTGATTTAGCTCGTTTCGGTCTAAAACAGCTTGTTTCGCTGTATTAAGCAAGAATACATGCTTTTCGCGCAGTTATAAGAGAGAAAAATTTGACGCGTATGAGAGGAACACTTGTAAAACCGATGTGTTGTCATTTAGCTCGTTTTGGTCTAAAACAGCTTGTTTCGCTGTATTAAGCAAGAATACATGCTTTTCGCGCAGTTATAAGAGAAAAAGTTTTGACGCGTATTAGAGAGACACTTGTAAAACCGATGTGTTGTGATTTAGCTCTTTTCGGTCTAAAACAGCTTGTTTCGTTGTATTAAGCAAGAATACATGCTTTTCGCGCAGTTATAAGAGAAAAAGTTTTGACGAGTATCACGTGGATACTTGTAAAACCGATGTGTTCAGATTTAGCTCGTTTCGGTCTAAAACAGCTTGTTTCGTTGTATTAAGCACGAATACATGCTTTTCGCGCAGTTAGAAGAGAAAAAGTTTTGACGAGTATCACGTGGAACACTTGTAATACCGATGTGTTGTGATTTAGCTCGTTTCGGTCTAAAACAGCTTGATTCGCTGTATTAAGCAAGAATACATGCTTTTCGCGCAGTTATAAAAGAAAAAGTTTTGACGCGTATCAAAGGAACACTTGTAAAACCGATGTGTTGTGATTTAGCTCATTTCGGTCTAAAACAGCTTGTTTCGCTGTATTAAGCAAGAATACATGCTTTTCGCGCAGTTATAAGAGAAAAAGTTTTGACGAGTATCAATGGATACTTGTAAAACCGATGTGTTCAGATTTAGCTCGTTTCGGTCTAAAACAGCTTGTTTCGTTGTATTAAGCAAGAATACATGCTTTTCGCGCAGTTATAAGAGAAAACGTTTTGACGCGTATTAGAGAGACACTTGTAAAACCGATTTGTTGTGATTTAGCTCGTTTCGGTCTAAAACAGCTTGTTTCGTTGTATTAAGCACGAATACATGCTTTTCGCGCAGTTAAAAGAGAAAAAGTTTTGACGAGTATCACGTGGAACACTTGTAATACCGATGTGTTGTGATTTAGCTCGTTTCGGTCTAAAACAGCATGTTTCGCTGTATTAAGCAAGAATACTTGCTTTTCGCGCCGTTATAAGAGAAAAAGTTTTGACGCGTATCAGAGGAACACTTGTAAAACCGATGTGTTGTGATTTAGCTCGTTTCGGTGTAAAACAGCTTGTTTCGTAGTATTAAGCAAGAATACATGCTTTTCGCGCAGTTATAAGAGAAAAAGTTTTGACGCGTATTAGAGGAACACTTGTAAAACCTTTGTGTTGTGATTTAGCTCGTTTTGGTCTAAAACAGCTTGTTTCGCTGTATTAGGCAAGAATACATGCTTTTCGCGCAGTTATAAGAGAAAAAGTTTTGACGCGTGTCACAGGGAGACTTGTAAAACCGATGTGTTCAGATTTAGATCGTTTCGGTCTAAAACAACTTGTTTCGTTGTATTAAGCACGAATAGATGCTTTACGCGCAGTTATAGAAGAAAAAGTTTTGACGCCTATTAGAGAGACAGTTGTAAAACCGATGTGTTATGATTTAGCTTGTTTCGGTCTAAAACAGCTTGTTTCGTTGTATTAAGCAAGAATACATGCTTTTCGCGCAGTTATAAGAAAGAAAGTTTTGACGAGTATCACGTGGATACTTGTAAAACCGATGTGTTCAGATTTAGCTCGTTTTGGTCTAAAACAGCTTGTTTCGTTGTATTAAGCAAGAATACATGATTTACGCGCAGTTATAGAAGAAAAAGTTTTGACGCGTATCAGAGAGACACTTGTAAAACCTTTGTGTTGTGATTTAGCTCGTTTTGGTCTAAAACAGCTTGTTTCGCTGTATTAAGCAAGAATACATGCTTTTCGCGCAGTTATAAGAGAAAAAGTTTTGACGCGTGTCACAGGGACACTTGTAAAACCGATGTGTTCAGATTTAGATCGTTTCGGTCTAAAACAACTTGTTTCGTTGTATTAAGCACGAATACATGCTTTACGCGCAGTTATAGAAGAAAAAGTTTTTACGCCTATTAGAGAGACAGTTGTAAAACCGATGTGTTATGATTTAGCTCGTTTCGGTCTAAAACAGCTTGTTTCGTTGTATTAAGCAAGAATACATGCTTTTCGCGCAGTTATCAGAGAAAAAGTTTTGACGCGTATCACGTGGATACTTGTAAAACCGATGTGTTCAGGTTTAGCTCGTTTCGGTCTAAAACAGCTTGTTTCGTTGTATTAAGCAAGAATACATGCTTTTCGCGCAGTTATAAGAGAAAAAGTTTTGACGCGTATTAGAGAGACACTTGTAAAACCGATGTGTTGTGATTTAGCTCGTTTCGGTCTAAAACAGCTTGTTTCGTTGTATTAAGCAAGAATACATGCTTTTCGCGCAGTTATAAGAGAAAAAGTTTTGACGAGTATCACGTGGATACTTGTAAAACCGATGTGTTCAGATTTAGCTCGTTTTGGTCTAAAACAGCTTGTTTCGTTGTATTAAGCACGAATACATGCTTTTCGCGCAGTTATAAGAGAAAAAGTTTTGACGCGTATCAGAGGAACACTTGTAAAACCGATGTTTTGTGATTTAGCTCGTTTCGGTCTAAAACAGCTTGTTTCGCTGTATTAAGCAAGAATACATGCTTTTCGCGCAGTTATAAGAGAAAACGTTTTGACGCGTGTCACAGGGACACTTGTAAAACCGATGTGTTCAGATTTCGCTCGTTTCGGTCTAAAACAACTTGTTTCGTTGTATTTAGCACGAATACATGCTTTTCGCGCAGTTATAAGAGAAAACGTTTAGACGCGTATCAGAGGAACACTTGTAAAACCGATGTGTTGTGATTTAGATCGTTTCGGTCTAAAACAGCTTGTTTCGCTGTATTAAGCAAGAATACATGCTTTTCGCGCAGTTATAAGAGAAAAAGTTTTGACGCGTGTCACAGGGACACTTGTAAAACCGATGGTTCAGATTTAACTCGTTTCGGTCTAAAACAGCTTCTTTCGTTGTATTAAGCACGAATACATGCTTTTCGCGCAGTTATAAGAGAAAAAGTTTAGACGCGTATCAGAGGAACAATTGTAAAACCGATGTGTTGTGATTTAGCTCGTTTCGGTCTAAAACAGCTTATTTCGCTGTATTAAGCAGAAATACATGCTTTTCGCGCAGTGATAAGAGAAAAAGCTTTAAAGGCGTGTCACAGGGACACTTGTAAAACCGATGTGTTCAGATTTAGCTCGTTTCGGTCTAAAACAGCTTGTTTCGTTGTATTAAGCACGAATACATGCTTTTCGCGCAGTTATAAGAGAAAAAGTTTTGACGAGTATCACGTGGAACACTTGTAATACCGATGTGTTGTGATTTGGCTCGTTTCGGTCTAAAACAGCTTGTTTCGTTGTATTAAGCAAGAATACATGCTTTTCGCGCAGTTATAAGAGAAAAAGTTTTGACGCGTATCAGAGGAACACTTGTAAAACCGATGTGTTCAGATTTAACTCTTTTCGGACTAAAACAGCTTGTTTCGTTGTATTAAGCTCGAATACATGCTTTTCGCGCAGTTATAAGGGAAAAAGTTTTGACGCGTATCACATGGACACTTGGAAAACCGATGTGTTCAGATTTAGCTCGTTTTGGTCTAAAACAGCTTGTTTCGCTGTATTAAGCAGAAATACATGCTTTTCGCGCAGTGATAAGAGAAAAAGCTTTAAAGGCGTGTCACAGGGACACTTGTAAAACCGATGTGTTCAGATTTACCTCGTTTCGGTCTAAAACAGCTTGTTTCGTTGGACTAAGCACGAATACATGCTTTTCGCGCAGCTATAAGAGAAAAAAGAGTTGACGCGTATCAGAGGAACACTTGTAAAACCAATGTGTAGTGATTTAGCTCGTTTCGGTCTAAAACAGCTTGTTTCGCTGTATTAAGCAAGAATACATGCTTTTCGCGCAGTTATAAGAGAGAAAAATTTGACGCGTATGAGAGGAACACTTGTAAAACCGATGTGTTGTCATTTAGCTCGTTTTGGTCTAAAACAGCTTGTTTCGCTGTATTAAGCAAGAATACATGCTTTTCGCGCAGTTATAAGAGAAAAAGTTTTGACGCGTATTAGAGAGACACTTGTAAAACCGATGTGTTGTGATTTAGCTCTTTTCGGTCTAAAACAGCTTGTTTCGTTGTATTAAGCAAGAATACATGCTTTTCGCGCAGTTATAAGAGAAAAAGTTTTGACGAGTATCACGTGGATACTTGTAAAACCGATGTGTTCAGATTTAGCTCGTTTCGGTCTAAAACAGCTTGTTTCGTTGTATTAAGCACGAATACATGCTTTTCGCGCAGTTAGAAGAGAAAAAGTTTTGACGAGTATCACGTGGAACACTTGTAATACCGATGTGTTGTGATTTAGCTCGTTTCGGTCTAAAACAGCTTGATTCGCTGTATTAAGCAAGAATACATGCTTTTCGCGCAGTTATAAAAGAAAAAGTTTTGACGCGTATCAAAGGAACACTTGTAAAACCGATGTGTTGTGATTTAGCTCATTTCGGTCTAAAACAGCTTGTTTCGCTGTATTAAGCAAGAATACATGCTTTTCGCGCAGTTATAAGAGAAAAAGTTTTGACGAGTATCAATGGATACTTGTAAAACCGATGTGTTCAGATTTAGCTCGTTTCGGTCTAAAACAGCTTGTTTCGTTGTATTAAGCAAGAATACATGCTTTTCGCGCAGTTATAAGAGAAAACGTTTTGACGCGTATTAGAGAGACACTTGTAAAACCGATTTGTTGTGATTTAGCTCGTTTCGGTCTAAAACAGCTTGTTTCGTTGTATTAAGCAAGAATACATGCTTTTCGCGCAGTTATAAGAGAAAAAGTTTTGACGAGTATCACGTGGATACTTGTAAAACCGATGTGTTCAGATTTAGCTCGTTTCGGTCTAAAACAGCTTGTTTCGTTGTATTAAGCACGAATACATGCTTTTCGCGCAGTTAGAAGAGAAAACGTTTTGACGAGTATCACGTGGAACACTTGTAATACCGATGTGTTGTGATTTAGCTCGTTTCGGTCTAAAACAGCTTGATTCGCTGTATTAAGCAAGAATACATGCTTTTCGCGCAGTTATAAAAGAAAAAGTTTTGACGCGTATCAAAGGAACACTTGTAAAACCGATGTGTTGTGATTTAGCTCATTTCGGTCTAAAACAGCTTGTTTCGCTGTATTAAGCAAGAATACATGCTTTTCGCGCAGTTATAAGAGAAAAAGTTTTGACGAGTATCAATGGATACTTGTAAAACCGATGTGTTCAGATTTAGCTCGTTTCGGTCTAAAACAGCTTGTTTCGTTGTATTAAGCAAGAATACATGCTTTTCGCGCAGTTATAAGAGAAAACGTTTTGACGCGTATTAGAGAGACACTTGTAACACCGATTTGTTGTGATTTAGCTCGTTTCGGTCTAAAACAGCTTGTTTCGTTGTATTAAGCAAGAATACATGCTTTTCGCGCACTTATAAGAGAAAAAGTTTTGACGAGTATCACGTGGATACTTGTAAAACCGATGTGTTCAGATTTGGCTCGTTTCGGTCAAAAACAGCTTGTTTCGTTGTATTAAGCACGAATACATGCTTTTCGCGCAGTTAAAAGAGAAAAAGTTTTGACGAGTATCACGTGGAACACATGTAATACCGATGTGTTGTGATTTAGCTCGTTTCGGTCTAAAACAGCTTGTTTCGCTGTAATAAGCAAGAATACATGCTTTTCGCGTCGTTATAAGAGAAAAAGTTTTGACGCGTATCAGAGGAACACTTGTAAAACCGATGTGTTGTGATTTAGCTCATTTCGGTCTAAAACAGCTTGTTTCGCTGTATTAGGCAAGAATACATGCTTTTCGCGCAGTTATAAGAGAAAAAGTTTTGACGAGTATCACGTGGATACTTGTAAAACCGATGTGTTCAGATTTAGCTCGTTTTGGTCTAAAACAGCTTGTTTCGTTGTATTAAGCACGAATACATGCTTTTCGCGCAGTTATAAGAGAAAAAGTTTTGACGCGTATCAGAGGAACACTTGTAAAACCGATGTGTTGTGATTTAGCTCGTTTCGGTCTAAAACAGCTTGTTTCGCTGTATTAAGCAAGAATACATGCTTTTCGCGCAGTTATAAGAGAAAACGTTTTGACGCGTGTCACAGGGACACTTGTAAAACCGATGTGTTCAGATTTCGCTCGTTTCGGTCTAAAACAACTTGTTTCGTTGTATTTAGCACGAATACATGCTTTTCGCGCAGTTATAAGAGAAAACGTTTAGACGCGTATCAGAGGAACACTTGTAAAACCGATGTGTTGTGATTTAGATCGTTTCGGTCTAAAACAGCTTGTTTCGCTGTATTAAGCAAGAATACGTGCTTTTCGCGCAGTTATAAGAGAAAAAGTTTTGACGCGTGTCACAGGGACACTTGTAAAACCGATGTGTTCAGATTTAACTCGTTTCGGTCTAAAACAGCTTCTTTCGTTGTATTAAGCACGAATACATGCTTTTCGCGCAGTTATAAGAGAAAAAGTTTAGACGCGTATCAGAGGAACAATTGTAAAACCGATGTGTTGTGATTTAGCTCGTTTCGGTCTAAAACAGCTTATTTCGCTGTATTAAGCAGAAATACATGCTTTTCGCGCAGTGATAAGAGAAAAAGCTTTAAAGGCGTGTCACAGGGACACTTGTAAAACCGATGTGTTCAGATTTAGCTCGTTTCGGTCTAAAACAGCTTGTTTCGTTGTATTAAGCACGAATACATGCTTTTCGCGCAGTTATAAGAGAAAAAGTTTTGACGAGTATCACGTGGAACACTTGTAATACCGATGTGTTGTGATTTGGCTCGTTTCGGTCTAAAACAGCTTGTTTCGTTGTATTAAGCAAGAATACATGCTTTTCGCGCAGTTATAAGAGAAAAAGTTTTGACGCGTATCAGAGGAACACTTGTAAAACCGATGTGTTCAGATTTACCTCTTTTCGGACTAAAACAGCTTGTTTCGTTGTATTAAGCTCGAATACATGCTTTTCGCGCAGTTATAAGGGAAAAAGTTTTGACGCGTATCACATGGACACTTGGAAAACCGATGTGTTCAGATTTAGCTCGTTTTGGTCTAAAACAGCTTGTTTCGTTGTATTAAGCACGAATACATGCTTTTCGCGCCGTTATAAGAGAAAAAGTTTTGACGCGTATCAGCTGAACACTTGTAAAACCGATGTGTTGTGATTTAGCTCGTTTCGGTCTAAAACAGCTTGTTTCGCTGTATTAAGCACGAATACATGCTTTTCGCGCAGTTATAAGAGAAAAAGTTTAGGCGCCTATCAGAGGAACAATTGTAAAACCGATGTGTTGTGATTTAGCTCGTTTCGGTCTAAAACAGCTTGTTTCGCTGTATTAAGCAGAAATACATGCTTTTCGCGCAGTGATAAGAGAAAAAGCTTTAAAGGCGTGTCACAGGGACACTTGTAAAACCGATGTGTTCAGATTTACCTCGTTTCGGTCTAAAACAGCTTGTTTCGTTGGACTAAGCACGAATACATGCTTTTCGCGCAGCTATAAGAGAAAAAAGAGTTGACGCGTATCAGAGGAACACTTTTAAAACCAATGTGTAGTGATTTAGCTCGTTTCGGTCTAAAACAGCTTGTTTCGCTGTATTAAGCAAGAATACATGCTTTTCGCGCAGTTATAAGAGAGAAAAATTTGACGCGTATGAGAGGAACACTTGTAAAACCGATGTGTTGTCATTTAGCTCGTTTTGGTCTAAAACAGCTTGTTTCGCTGTATTAAGCAAGAATACATGCTTTTCGCGCAGTTATAAGAGAAAAAGTTTTGACGCGTATTAGAGAGACACTTGTAAAACCGATGTGTTGTGATTTAGCTCTTTTCGGTCTAAAACAGCTTGTTTCGTTGTATTAAGCAAGAATACATGCTTTTCGCGCAGTTATAAGAGAAAAAGTTTTGACGAGTATCACGTGGATACTTGTAAAACCGATGTGTTCAGATTTAGCTCGTTTCGGTCTAAAACAGCTTGTTTCGTTGTATTAAGCACGAATACATGCTTTTCGCGCAGTTAGAAGAGAAAAAGTTTTGACGAGTATCACGTGGAACACTTGTAATACCGATGTGTTGTGATTTAGCTCGTTTCGGTCTAAAACAGCTTGATTCGCTGTATTAAGCAAGAATACATGCTTTTCGCGCAGTTATAAAAGAAAAAGTTTTGACGCGTATCAAAGGAACACTTGTAAAACCGATGTGTTGTGATTTAGCTCATTTCGGTCTAAAACAGCTTGTTTCGCTGTATTAAGCAAGAATACATGCTTTTCGCGCAGTTATAAGAGAAAAAGTTTTGACGAGTATCAATGG